>NC_092808.1:39593078-39900578 GCF_040954645.1 Diabrotica undecimpunctata | reverse complement strand
CAACAATCGCAAGCCAACGTCTGCAGCGATATGCAAATACAAAACCAATACCTACATTATCCATAAACAAGAATGCGCCATCTCTCAAATGGCGTACTGATTAGTATTTACGGATTCCTCATTTTCTTATAAAACAGCAAAAATATTTAAAGTGCCAGTAATTGAGCCTATACCGACTACTAGCGCATCTACCCTACTATGGGATTTCATGAATTACAAATCTCAATTTTGATTACAATTGAAATTGTGATTTTTTTAATATTTCCTATGCTACTTATCAAACATTTTTTAAATAAATTTTACAATAGAATTATTAAAAAATTATTGCAATTTTTATGGAGACTACGAGTAGCGCATAACCTCGTTTATTTAGATTACGTGTATTACGCACAAGGAGAATGATTTCATTTTCGTGAGAAACTTATAACCCTTTGATAGTCGACTATAAAGTGCGTAGCCGATATATACCCAATGTCAAAATTGTCCCAGTGGAAACTTCACTCTAAATTTTGAGGTAATGTTGTAAAATTGTTGTAAAATGTTGTAAAACGCCAAAAACCATTTTTTAGTCATAACTTGTTTCATTTTTTACCAAAATAGATTTTGTTTTTTTTTATATTAAAGGTTTTTTGTGCTGTTTGTGCTCAATTACAATACTATTTGAACAAAAATAAGAGTTGGCAGAAAATTCAAATTGATTTGAGTGTTTAAAAATTTTATAACGCTTTTAAAAAAATTACAAAAAATACGGATCGCTCAACAAATATAATCTATAGATATCGTGCAATCACCAAAGATATTATTCAGAATTTTTGTAGAATTTTTAATGAGGTAGAAGGTAGTTAAAAATCGAAAAAACCGGTTTTTACTATTTTTTGAGGTTTATTGAGTTACATTGTTAGTTAGAAATTGGCTACGCTTTTAAAGTTATTTAATTAAATAGCTAATATCCATATCTTTAATTTAAATACCAGATAAACCATATTTTACTCTTAAAGTTAGTGTTATGGTGTTTATTAAAGTTAAAAGACGAATTTGATTACCGTCACATTGGTTCTTCAGCGTTGTCACCGTTTTTTCGTTATACCTCTAGTTAGAGAAAAGCTACTCTTTGTAAAATGAATTTAGCTATCAGTTGACATAAACTTATTTAATTTGAACTCGAAATAAACTATATTCAACCCTTAAAACCAGAGTTATGGTGATTAAAAAGAAAAAAATGTAGTTAGAATCTTCAGATTTCCGGATATTTTGCCATTTTTTCGCTGGTTTGTATTATATTTCTAGTTAAATTATTACTTAACTAACTTTTTTTAAAAACTAAAATCAAGGCATTAAGTTAATCCCCAAATTTGGACCTGTGAACCACTTTATAAGCTAAGCAATACGAATCAAAAATTGATAATTTGGTTAGTAAAAAGGTTTTCCATTTTTTTTGGTATTTTAATGCGTATTTAACGTATGATTCACATATGAAACATTTTGTATGTCCAGTTATAGTTCTTTGAAATGGTAATAAAACATATTTAATTTATTTTTCTTCTTTACAATACATTCAAATACTGAGCTAGAAGACTGAAAAAGCGGATAGAGTGTCGGAAGATTCTTGACTGCTTTTTACTTTTTGGCTACTTTTTACCTCTTGATTGTCACATTTCACTGTAAAGCTGACTTTGAATTAAATGAATACTTTGTGGAGCATTTTTAGCATATTTTATCATGCGACATCAAAAAAATCAGATAATTTTTCAGCTTCGGATTCTGATTCAACAATATTATTACTTCTTGGTAGTTTATCGGAAAAAATGCCAGAATGCAAGACATTCTGAGTGTGCAATCAAACATGTTTTTATCACGACTGGACTAATAAAGAAAAAGATAATATACGAAAACTATATTTCTATTTATGTAATATAATATCACGATAATAATCAAAGTAAAAAGTTTGGTTGGTCATAATAAGATCAAATAATGTTACCAAAAATATATGAAATTTAATTCCCAATTCGTAGAAACATTTGTATAAAAGCTGAATCTAAATTTGTTGCACAAACTACTAACTATTATGATTTCATAATTGTGTTACCAACTAAAGCAAACTTACTAATGAATTTTGAATTAGCTGTTGATTACTGAAATACAATTCTATAATTCGCCATAAACTTCTAAGCGAAAATATAATTTTGTGCTGTACAATATTCATTATAACCCAAACAGGTATAAAATAAATCGGTCTGTTTTTGGTTATATAGCTTCAAATTGATATTTTTAAGATACAAGAAAATAAAAGTTTTAAAAATTTGAGCGATGAGACCTTGGTAGTATATCAATAAAAATAAATCTTTAAGTCGATTTATTATATCCAATATAATGCTCAATTATTTAAAATTATTTATATTTCTTTAGTTTAGTATTTATTTATATATTTTATTACTATGCGGAACTTTGGGAAATCAATCAAAGAAACAAATTACAAATTAAGGCCATGGAAATGAACTATTGAAGACGATGTTACGAGCATACTAGAATTGATAGGGTAAGGAACGTAGACCTGCAGAGAATACCTGAAAATATATATATATATATAATGGCTATACACCCCAGTGTGGGGTTAAACCGCGAATGCTTTCTAGATCCGTGAATCTTTAAGTGGGTCAGTCTTTTTTGTTTATCTTATCTTCTTGACAATATCTCTATATATTGTCCTGTCTCTAGTTCTTCTTCTCCATTCTCTGACTCCTGCCCTTTGGAGGTCTTCTTCAACTTCTTGCAGCCACTTTGATCTCGGTCTTCCCCTTCTCTTTCTTCCTCCTGGATTCCATTCTATCATTGCTTATGTCACTGCCTCATCGCCTGCTTGCCAAATGTGACCTAACCATCTCTGCATTGCTTTATTTTAGTTACGATGTCTTCCTTAAGTTCTTCCTTAATCTCTGCATTTGTTCTGCTTCTATATTCATTTTGCTCTGTTCTGATTGGTCCTAGTATGGTTCTCATAATCTTTCTCTCTGTTATTCTTAAGTTTTCTTCATCTTTTTTAACCATCGTCATTGTTTCTCCTGCATATAATAATATTGGCCTAATTATGGTGTTATAAATGCTCATCTTAGTTTTCTTGGTCAGTGTTTTGATTTTAAGTAATCTTTTGTTTGCAAAATAAGCTTTATTCGCTGCTAATATTTTTTCTTTTATTTCGGATTTCCTTTCTCCGGATTTTCTTATTGTAACTCCTAGGTATTTGAAGTATTCTACTTCTTCAAACTCAGAACTTCCTATTTTGATTTTTTCTTTCATTGGTTTTTTCCCTAATCTTAATATTTTTGTCTTTTCTCGATTTAATCTTAGCCCCATTACCTTCACTTTCTCTCTTATTTCTTCTAGCATTTCTTTCATTATTTTTCTGTTCTTTGCAATAATAGCAATATCGTCTGCATATGCAATTATTTGACCACCTCTTGTTCTGAGATTTCCTTTATTTATATTTCGTAGTACATATTCTAATGCTAGATTAAATAGCGTTGTTGATAAGGCATCTCCTTGTTTCATCCCTTTATTTATACTGAATTCCTCTGTCTCTCCTCTTTGTGTCTTTATGCTTATTTTTGTAGTTCTCATTGTCATCTCTATTAATTTTCTGAGTTTATGTGGAATTTTTAATTTTTTAAGTGCTATCATTAATCCGTTCCTTTTAATTGAATCAAATGCCTGTTTGAAGTCTATGAATAACATTTCCAATTCTAATTTTTACTCGTTTGCTTTTTCCATTATTTGTTTTAATGTGTGTATTGCATCTATTGTAGATCTTCCTTCTGTGAATCCACATTGGTACTGTCCTACTGTCTTCTTTGTGATCTTTGATAACCTCTTTTTTATTATTGATGTCAATGTTTTATATGTTGTATTTAGTAAGGTTATTCCTCTATAATTTTCACAGATTTGTTGGTCTCCCTTTTTATGTACTATTATGATCTGCCCTACCTAAAATACCACAAATATTTACCAAAGTGGTCTCCAGAATACAGAAGCCGTAAAAACATATAAAAGAGCTTTGAATAGATATATTCACCACAAAAGTAATGAAACTATGGTAAAGTATAAAAGATGTCGGGCAGAAGCTAAATATATTCTCAAAAAAATGAAGGAAAACATTATGGCAAAAATTTGTCTTAAGTATAAATAATTTAACACCAGCAAGTAAAGTGTGGTAAAATAGAAGAAAAATATCTGGAAAAAAATACCCTTCCTATCAAAAGAAAACAAAATCATAAGCGACCGAAATGAAATTGCGGAGCTATTCGACAGTGAATTTGAGTCAAATTCTGGTAATGATAACTACATCTTTACAGAACTGTAAGCTTAAGAAACAAATCACAGAAAAAACAAAGTTGAGTACTACTCTCATGAGTACCTATAACATACTGAATGTATCGATTACAATTCAAAAACTAAGGGATGCCATAATATCAACTAAAAATTCCGCTCCAGGTCTAGACGGTTTCCCAATAATTTTTTTGTTAATCCTACCGGAAAGTGGAATGTCTTGGCTTTAAAAATTATAGATTTTTATTTGGATAAATCAGATCTTTCCATCTGTATGGTCAAACAGTATCATAATTCACCTGCTCAAACCCAACAAAAACAGAACAAACATAGGCTCGTACCGTCCTATATCACTCACTAATGTATAATGAAAAGTTTTAGAAAAAATTATAAACAAAAAGACTATTGTGGTAGTTGAAACAAAAAAAACATTTAATTCCTCAGCAAAGTGGATTCCGTCAAAAGAGATCATGCGTAGACAAGTTACTAGGTTTAGAGTCAGAGATACACGAACGTTTTGCAACTAATCAAGACACCATCGCAATATTCTTTGATATAACCAAGGTCTGCAACACAGTTTAGAGGTTTAATATTATATCAAAATTGCAAAAATGGGGAATCAGATATAATACGCTAAGATTCATAGAAAAACTTCTTCGGTCAAGAGCTTTCTCTGTTCGCGTCGATAATTTTATTTCAACAAAAAAAAATAAAAAAACGGAATACCTTAGGGGTCAGTTATAAGCCCAACTTGGGATTTAAATCATGATTCAATTGATGAATGGCTCAAAAACACAAGAATCTATTTGGAAACTGGTTCTCGCCAGTAGGCGCGCAATTCTCCCCACTACAAACAAGATGCATGCTTCTCCCAAGAAGGTAACGGCTCCAGGCTCCAAATAACTTTAAAACCGTATAGCGAGGCGCTCACATTCTCACACAAAAATTAATTTTCTCGAAATGGTATTTGAACAAAAACTAAAGTAGAAACAACATATTTCAGAAATAAAAATGCACAGTGCGATCCCAATATAGCTTGCAGTTGTTATTCTCAAGCATACTTTCAGGAACGTATTGATAATATTGGAGATAGTTTGTTTGTAGAAGTCCCAGTTTAAAATCTATCTCTTGATAAAGGATCGTCCCAACTGAGTCATGCCGTTCTTTATATTCAGTTACAGCAAATGCCTGGCAGCTCCCGGTAAGATGTTGTATGGTTTCTTGGGCTTGACGTCCATATCGGTATTTATCGTTTTCTACATTAGGTTCTTTTATGATATATTTCAGGTAATTTTTGGTTGGTATAAACAGATCCTGAGTGGCAAATAATAAAACTTCAGTTTTAGGGAACATCTTTCCTGATATCAACCAATAGTTCGACGCTATATTGTGGACATAGTCGCGACACTGACGGGATGTCATTCATTGGGATACCACTCATGCAGAGGTTTACCCATCCAAATGCCCATTTTTTCGTTCTTAGTAAGATGGTTTAAGCGCATTTCTTGTTCCCTCCGTTTGATCGGTGGTGTATCATTTACTGAACAAATCGCGCGATGTAGAGTAGATGTCTCCGCCTGCACCTTAAAATAAGTTCTTAAATTAGTAATCTTTTTTTCCAATTGCTCACTTATATCCAAAAATCCTCGTTTTCCTAAATACCGCGATAATGTCGTTCTTTCTACTGCACTTCTAGAATGGTATTTTTGTACCTTTGTGAGGTGTGTTCTTACTTTTCGCTGAAAAGTTTCTTTATCCGTTTTATTCCACTTAATAATCCCAAATGAGCAGCTAGAGCGGAAAATGCGTAGAAGTTTAGTGCCTTAAACAAATTTTTACTATTAAGATGTGAACGGAGCAGCTGTTTTATCCTTCGTATGAACTCTAAAGTTAATTCGATTTTCATTTGTTTATGGTCAATCTTCACGTCAATAATTTGAATTAAATATATTAGACAATTGTACGCAACTGATATGTGAATACTTCAAATTTTTTGACAGTTTAGCGTATGGCAAAATTGTTTAAAGTGTTGCCGCTTATTTAGAGTAAGAATTTTGTTTATGTTTTGATTTCTTACACAATTTGATTATAGTATATTATATATTAATCAATTGTATTTATAAATACATATTAAATTTAGATTAATAGCTTTAAAAACTAATTATTGTTGTGTATTGTGATTGTGCTATGCCAAAACAACTAAATAGTCTGTAGAAAGCTGATAAGCTTTCATATAAGATTATTTTGAAGAAGAAATAATGGCAGGACGTTTTTACTATTAATGCTCTAAATAGAGATAAGTTTAAAATTTAGAATATATAATTTTGTATTAAAATGTTTTCTTATGCATTTTAGTGTATTGCAGTAGTCTTAAAACTAAGTGTATTTACTGTTATATAATAGTTTGACAAACAGTTGACATTTTAAAAATTTCTCACTTACTAACTATTCTGATGTTTTGTTAACGCATTTTTACATGAAAAATACTATATATACTTCTATACTATATATATATATACTATATACTATACTATATATTCATGGACATTGAGGGAGCGTTTGATAAAGCCATATTTCCAACCATCACCAAACAGCTTAACGTCATGAATGTTCCCCTGGCCGTAAGTGAATGGATATTCAGTATGCTCTTTAATAGAGCCATAAGCTTAAATGTAGAAGACGTTTCTGTAAGAGGCATGGTTATGAGGGGGTATCCATAGGAAGGGGTGCTATCACCAATCCTCTGGAACATAGATCTAGACATCCTGGTTGACCAACTCAGCAGCAACGGGTTCTACCCAATAGCCTATGCAGACGATATTGCTGTCCTGCAAAGCGGTTTGTTTGAGAACACACTATGTTAGATATTACAAGTTGCTCTCCGACTAATAAAAACATGATGCAAGGAACACTCACTATCTATAAATTCTACGAAGACAGACCTCCTTACCAGAAAAAGAAGAATCACGGGCTAAATACTCCCAAGAATTTTAAACTACAGTCTAAATTTTTTTGACCATGTAAAGTACCTTGGCATTATCCTTGACAGAAAGTTAACATGGAACTAACACTTAGATGGTAGAGCTAAAAGAGCATATATTGCCTATAAACAATATCGACGAACAGTTAGAAGAACCTGGGGTCTTTCGCCCAGGGTGATCGCCTGGGTCTACACTGCTGTCATTAGGCCAGTGTTAACTTACGGAGCTATTGCTTGGGTACCAAAAGTGTTACAGGTAACAGCGATTAACAAACTAAATCATATTAAATGGATGGCTTGCATAATTATAACAGGTGCTATGAAAACAACAACTGCTGCAATGGAGTTAATCATTGGCATCACGCCTCTAGACATATATGTCAAAGAGGTGGCGCTGGTAATAATGATGCGACTGCGCTCAGCTAGTGCAAACCTTGATGTAGGAATGGGATAATTGAGAACTCATTTCTGGCTCGGAGAGTTAAATGCGCTACCCCTGCTATAGGCAGCTGCGACTCAATTGAACAGAAGTTTGTCTTTGACAAACCCTACAAAATCGAAACAAGACAGTATAGGGAGAAAAACCGATGGCTTTAAAATAAAAGCAGGCTCAGGATGCAGGATATACTCCAGATCATCAAACCTAAGAATAAAGTGGGGTATGGGCAAAAATGCCAGAATAGTTCAGACAGAATAGCCGCAAAAGAGATAACATAGAAAGATATAGCCGCAAAAACTATAATAATTTACACAGATAGCAGACAAGAGCTACTTACCTTGAATAGACCACCTGTCACATCAGGGTTAGTAATGGAATGTGACGAGTCACTAACTCAAGCTTCGGATGGTAATACCGTATCATCCTGCGTTGGGTTTAAGGACACGATAAACGCATTACTGAGCAATTGGCTAGGAAGGCGGCAGGCTTGAGATTCTTAGGGACCTGAGGATCTTTTTGTTGATCAACTACAATAATCGCGGAACTTGTCAAATGCCACTCCCATGCGCAAACCATAAAAAGGTGGGAAGAAGGGCAACGATGCAGACTTGCCAGGGTAATACTAAGTAACCTTGAAAAGTCAGCATCAAAGAAGTACTTGGGAATGACCAGAAAACACTACGCTTGACAGTTGGTTTTTTAACTGGTCATTGTCAACTAAGCAAACACTTCCACACACTGGGGCTAGTAGACACACCTCTATGTAGGAAGTTTGAATAAGAAGACGAAACTGTAGAGCATGCCTATGTGAATGTCCGGAGTTATCGTTAATACTAGGGTACGCGTTGGGCGAGTCCTGGCCCACACCTGCCCAAATAAGAGAGATGTCTACTGGTGATTGGCCACCTTTCTAGAAATGGCAGGATGGACAATGAGCTAAAGACCACAGCCCTTTGGGGGAATGCACAATGGGTCAATTGTGGCCTAAGTGCTGTGAAACTTAACTCGCTCTCCCTACTTTACAGATACAGATGATGACGAAAAACGAATTGATCGAGAGTAGTAAATATATTATTATGTGATAAACTGCTATTACGTGACGCCACCCGTGACGGCTTCTCGTGGCACTATATTTACCTTACGCTCGCCTTAACATTTGCTATAGAGAAAAAAGTAAGAAAACGCCAGTATAAAAGCTTCTTTTCAATTATAACACTTTAATAAGTATTCCCTTTATTGTTTTAAGCAGTTTGTTTACATTTCTGTACTTATTTAATTCTTTAGACTATTTTGTTTATTCATTACATATTAATGAGCTCAGCTGTGACTTATGTGTTTTTCAGAATAGAGAAAATTCCTTAATATCCCCCTTTATAAATTTCACAGCAACTGCCAACTTTAATGCATTAAAGCAGTGTTATTACAACATAAAAACAAAAAAGTTTAATAAAGAAGAACTATCTGCACTTGTTAGCAGAATTTACGACAGCGATATTTAAAAATTTACATCGTGAATGCAGATGTATATGTAAGTGTGCAATCATAATATTTTCTAGTCATATAATATTTTATAAGACAGGAACGTAATATCATACTCTTATCTTTGTGAAAAATAGAAAAGTAGAGACAAGAAAACTACAAATTTCCCAAGTGTGTACACGTTTTATGGACAAAGGGGAAATATAAACGAATACTACGCATACCGTTCCATAAATGCGTGTTTTGTAACCGTAGCCGAGTTATTTTTGTACTTATTAAAATAGGTTGTGTTATAAAGATACAAGTTACCATCTTAAATAAATTATTAATATTTTAATATATAAACAAAATAATTAAGTCTTTTTTTATGTAAATAAGTTATCCATACAAGAAAATTTAATAAATTTTGTTTGTGTTTCTAATATGTAGAACTGGGGAAATATGCAAAATGCATATTAAGTGCATATTTGCATATTTTGGATAAATTGTATAAGTGAATATGCATTTATTAACCCTTTTACTCACGAGTTTTTGTTTACACAGGCAAAATTTTTTTTGGTTAATATCTTGGTAAAATATGATATTTAACACCGTCAAATGGTTTTTTTAACAATTGGCTTCCTTAGGGATATGAAAAAAATAATGTCTACAATTGTAGACATTGGTAGTCGTATAAAATAAATTATAAATCGTTAGTCGGTGCGTTTTGATTTAGTTTATTTAGTTTGAGTCTTCTTACAAAACTCTCTCTGATTACGGGTAGACCCAGAAACACGTGTTAGGGACTGGTAAGAGACTAAAGATTAAGATTAAATCGAAACGCAACCGTTTTCGTATAAATAAATTATACTATTTATTTATATAACACAATGTAAGGAAGTAATTTAAAATGTAAGTATTTATTATATATATATATATATATATATATATATATATATATATAATATATATATATATATATATATATATATATATATATATAATATATATATATATATATATATATATAATATATATATATATATATATATATATATATATATATATATATTTAGGGATTCTACAGTATTCACTGCCTTCCCTCGCTCAACCGTTTCCATCTCTCTCTGTTGTTCCATTCTCCATCGTTTAGTCCTCTCTTACTCATGGCGTCGTCTACTTCGTTCCTCCAGGATTTTCGGGGTCGTCCTCTTTTCCTCCTTCCTATGGGGCTCCATTCGGTTATTCTCTTTATCCATCTGCTGTCGCTAGCTCTTCTTACATGTCCATACCACTTTAGTCTTTTTTGTTCTATATATGTTAGTATGTCTGTTTCTATTGATGTTCTTTGCTTTATTTCGTCATTACTTCTCCTATCCATTCTTGTTACTCTGCAGCATCTTCGCAGGCATTCCATCTCTGTTGCTATTATCTTACTGCTGTTTTTCTTGTTTATGATCCAATTTTCGGCCCCATATGTCATAATACTTCGCACTAATGTTTTATAAATCTGCGTTTTTGTCTTCATATTTAGGTGTCTATCCCACCATACTGAGTTAAGTTGTCGGATTGCTGTTCTTGTTTGTCCTAATCTTTGTGTAATTTCTTCCTCTGTTGTTGCCTTTTTCGTGATTATAAACCCCAGGTATTTAAATTTATCCTTTCCTTTGATTGTTACGTTGTCATCAATCTGTAGATCTTCTATGTCTTCTTCACTTGTAGATAGGTACTCTGTTTCGCGAGGTTAATATCTAGGCCAGCATTGGTATATTCTTCTTGTAGTTTCTTCATCATGTAGCTGAGGTCGTCTTGGTCTTGTGCAATCACTACTTGATCGTCTGCAAAACTTAACGTATATAGGTATTCGTTCCGTACCGGTACTCCCATGCCTTCGCATTTTCTTTTCCATGTAGTCAAGGCTTTCTCTAAGTATATTTTGAATAGGGTTGGAGATGTGGAACAACCCTGCAGGAGCCCTTTTGTTGTGGTGAAGTCTCCTATGATTCTTGTTCCCATTTTAATGGACACTTTATTTTCTTTATACAGAGCTTTTGTAGCTTCTATGAGTTCCGTCTGTATTTCTAATTTGTACATTGCCTCCCATAGTTCTGACCTTGGTACAGAGTCATACGCCTTTCTCAGATCCACAAATGCCAAGTGTATATCTCTATTTTTTGCTTTTTTCTTTTCTAACAGTTGTTCCAGTGTGTATATGTGGTCTATGCATGATCTTCCTGCCGTGAAGCCTGCCTGATCCTCCTCGATTTTGCCTTTTATCGCTTGCTCTATCTTTTCTCGCAGTATCTTCCCATATAATCTTCCTATTGATGAGATTACGCTTATTCCTCTGTAGTTTTCGCATCGTTTTTCTATCTCCTTTCTTAAATATAGATGTCATATATGCCGCCGTCCATTCCCTTGGGAGCTGTTCTCCATTTATGGCTTTCTGAAATATCCATTGTATCATCCGGTGTAATTTTTTTGATCCGTATTTTATAAGCTCAGGTGAGATGCCTCCAGGTCCCGGTGCTTTCTTATTTTTGATTGCTTTTATGGCCGTTCTCATTTCCTATCTCTTATTTCTATTTCTTGTTGTGGGAATCTGCTTCGTCTTCGCCTGTTTTCTTTTCCAATGAATTGTGGTCTTTGTTCTGTTAATAGTTCCTTGTAGTAGTCCTTCCATTCTTTGTCCTGTATATTTCCCAATTTAATTTTTTCCTTTGAGTTTTGTTTCAATCCTCTCAGTACTTTCCATGACTCCGAAGTTCTTGTACCTCCTATATATGTTTCAATATTTAAGCAGATTCTTTCCCATTCTTCATTCTTTTGCTGTGTTATTTGTTTTTTCACTCTCTATCTTTTTCTCTATATTCTTTATAAACTTCATCGTTGTTTGTAGTCAGCCATTTTCTGTATATTTGTTTTTTTTTCTTCAATTATTCTTTTTGTTGGTTCATTTATTTCATGATAGTGCTGTTTATTTGTTATATGTTCTTTTTGCCCCAAGCGCTTCGAATGCTGCTTGCTTTATACTCGCCTTTATATGCTCGTATATTTCTTCGATGTACTTCGTACGATGTACGAAGTATTTATTTTCCATGGAAATTTACAAAACAGATTTTTCTGAAGGCACAAATGCACCTTACATTTATTGCAAGTCTACTTAGACTTGCCCTAGCAGCCAACATTCTTGCACCGACTAGGAAATGACACCCCAGTGTGCTCAGGCGTATGGTTTATGTTGTCTAATTGTACCGCTGCAAGGGGCATTACTTCAATCCTAGTTCACTTCAGTTGAACAACGACGTCATCTTTGAAGACCTTCCCACTTTTTTCCTGGAAATATCATTGCCATGCTTGATGAGCACCTCCCCTATCTCTATTTGGAAGTGCAATAAGTCTAGTTGTTTTTTTTTAAGATTGCCTAGTAATTGGCAATCTTTCTGTACTCTAACCAAGAATTTACAATATAAGGGCGTCAGATTTGTCGATTCCGCAAGTTGAAGTATTGTATTTCTTCACTGTTTGAGGTCGATTTATTACAATTCGTTGTTTTGCAGTTTTATCCAACGTTTTACTTTGTCTTGGTTTTCTATTCTCACATAGTTTGAAGCCATTATTATTATCCAACCAGTTGACCAAAACAACTCCACCATTTGATATTACTTCCTCAGAAAATCCCCTCTGCTTCTTTCCGAATTCTTTTTCATTGGTAAGAGGAGGTTTAAAAAATCTGTTTAGTCTGATTACCAATTTGCAACTTGAGTGGGACACAGTTGTGTTTGTTTGCAGTGTTTTGATCCACCCCCAATCCCAAAAATCCCCTTTCTTAAAGGAAATACATCAGCCAGAGTGATATAAGGCACTTTTTGTTAAACATTTTTCTAAGTAAAAATAGACATTTTTCATTAATAAAAAAATTGCTTTCATGACAAAATAAAAAATTGTAGTAAATAAAATTATAAATTTTATTGATGAGATAATTGTCATATTAATTATATTTAAATAATGTTAACTGTTATAAATAAAATTAATGTTTTAAAAACGTTATTATTTTATTTCGACATATGACAGTTATAATTATCTCTTTCGGACATTTTTGATACATAACCATAACTTTGAATTGTTTTGTTTGAAGGTTAACCACAATGTAAGCTCCGGTAAAAAATCTAGATATTTTCATTCCTAGAATAACTTGTAGATTCCTACAAGTATCGCCCAATCTCTGGAGCTTGTTTTAAATCGTCACAAATAGCGCCATTGTAAGTTTCGTTTTAAATTTTGTTAATATTATTTGTAAATACCTGTTGATGTAAAGTAATAATATATATGTAATGTTTCTCTGTAAACCAGCAGTTGTAGAATTATTTTCTTTAAAAAGATTTTCACCCTTTAACAATTTTTAGGAAATAAAAGCCTTTCTTTTTATCCAGTAGGAGGATTCTTTTAAACAGCGTTCATTTTAAATAGTTTAGAAACCTTCTTGTCTGTTTTGTCCAGGATATCTATGTAAGTATTTTTTGATTTCTTTCTCTGTAGTTACCTATTCAGTCCCTCTTTTATTCACTTACTTACGACCCAGCTCTCCAACAAAACCGAGAGTGACCGTTCGTAAACGTTTCGTTTTTGTTTGCTTACCCTATCTCCAGCGCAGTAATTGCTGTCCCCATTTTCAACCCCCTATAAGTGATACCAATGTGGTAGGCAAATTATAACCGCTACAATTTCACTTAAAATCTTACCTGTTATAATAATATTATAACTTTTCTCCAGTCACCTCTCAAAAAATCAACACGCGCTAACACTCGCCTAGTTAGATTTTTTCTAACGCTCGAAGAACGCGATCGCTTGCGTGTTATATTTGAACTATATTATAATAACCGCTGTCGATTTTAAGATAATAGGTACTCCTAGTACTATCTAACATACGCGGACGAGGGCCACTGGCATGACAAATAGACCAGCTCTCTATAAGATAGCGCTGGCACACAGCAAAAACTGGCGCAAAAAAGTGTTTACACAATGCCACTGCTATGTCAGCGCTGCAATTGGCGCCAGTTACTGGATACGTGTAAACCTGCCTTTAGAAAACATAAGTACAAGGATGATGGGTGCCCGCTTTCATTTAAGCGAATGGTAGATATAAACAGGTTTAAAAGAATAGTGATTTCCATTTCTAATGACCGGGAATTCGGGTAAAATCGGTCGTTATACGACGGTGGTCACTATATAGGAGTGTTAGCTTACAGAGGTTTTACTATATAATAATTATATAAGTTTTTAAAATGGAACTTGTATATTACTGTCATTTATTTATTTCAATATTTCTCGCTAAACTTCTTTTACCTGATTATGTTTCCTAACCAATAAATTAAAGGCAATATGGATTAATCACTTCGACCTAAGTAAAACTAACTGTTACGTTTGTTTAGTAATTAATATTGTTAGTAATCTTTACAACGGCATTCGGTATATTCTTTCATAATAGGATTATAGAATGAGAATATTTTGTTTTATCCATTTTCTATTAATATCTATTTGTATTTGAAATTCAATATTGTAAGAAACTCATTAATTTTGCTCAATTAAAATAGAAACAAATGAACAAATGGAGAAAACAAACGGTTCAATTGATGAGAAAACTTCCCTGTCAGTGGAAGACATTCAGGAAAGCGATTAGCATAGTCGAAATGATACGATTACTGTAGACGTAGATGTCACAAAGGGTCGAGAAGTTTTCAAACTTTCCTGATGACTATATAACAGCCTCCGGCTGAATCGAAGTAAAACGAACTTCCGTTTTTGGAATTGTATGACTTACAAGATAACTACGTGTTTGAAAAGAAACTTTTCATTCGTCGGTAAGTGTATCTACGGGGAATTTATTCATTTCTGCTGATAAAATTTTATCACAGGAATGTGCTTCTTTGAGCGTTAAGATTAATGAAAAGGACCAAATTATCATCTTTCGCAAAACTTGTAATAATATGAAATATATTTTAGGTAAGTTAAGGTAATATTTCAAAGGGCCTACATGAAACTTTTTTAATTTAATAAAATTAAATTAAACCAAGTTTAACCCTTTAAGGCGCAAAACTTTTTTTTGCGTCGTACAAAGCTTATATTCATTAAACCGATGCAAAACAAGTATAAATAGAGTAATAATGTATCCTTTTGGCATTATGTTTTTTTCTTGTCGAACAGGACCTGGTTGATTTTTCAACCAAAGAACCATTGCGGTCTCAACGACTTTGAAAATTTCACTGGTTGAAAAATCAACCGCTTGTTCAATTTGTTAAGTAAATTGTGTTACTAAATAAAAAAACCACTTTAGACAAAGTTTTATTCAAAAGGCAATTATTATAAGAGACAATTACAAATGGAAAGGTGTAAAACATTCCAAACAAAAGGGCAACATCACATTTTTTGCATATCATGTGAGATCGCTTTGGTTTGTTTCTTCTCTGTGCTACAGAAAGCACATCGCCGAGAGGTGCCTTTTACAGGTAAATGTTTACCAACTATCGAACTTTTAACTACAGTATCAGTAAACACCTTTCGTCCTTCAATCTTGTTTATTTTACGAAATATTGTCGCTACAGGACCCCTTCGTTTTCTACTCAAAAAAATGATTTATCGGCTCATTGGCAAAAAAGCTGCGGTATGCCAAATGCGACATAGGTTTGCGAGAATTTCTTTTCATTCCAAGATTATACAATATATAACTGTTTACTACTGTAGCATTTAGGCTGTAGTACAGTAGTTTCATCCTCCATTTTCTGGATTGCCAAAAGATATCATAGCAAGAAAGCATCTGATCGAATCTGTCGACGCCTCCCATAAACCGATTGTAATCAGAAACTGCTTTTGGGCATTCAATTTCTTCCCGTACTCCAGCTTTATTAGTATGCTTTACAGTTCCGTTTTCAGCAGGATTATGCATATTGCTGATCACTACCACACATTTTTCCCTCTATCTCTCCATTTTACCACAGATATGTCTCCAGTTTGAGCAAAGTCAGAGTCTCCAAGTTTTATATCTTTGTCACTTCGTAAAAACTCTTTTGGGTAATATTTTCGGTTAATTCTAAATGTGCCACAGCCAAATGATTGTCTCTTAGACAGTTCTTGTAGAAGGGGAATACTGCTCAAAAAATTTTCGAAGTAAAAGCAATAACCTTTATTACACACGTCTTTTAAAAGGGATAGGACAACCCTTTCCCCTAATGAGTAATTGTCGCTTTCAGTGGACTTATCTTGGTACACTTCAAACGAATACATATATCCTGTTTCAGCACATGCAGCAACCCAAACTTTAAAACCTCGCTTAGTTGTTTTAGAGGCATATATTGCTTCAAGCTTGACCTACCTTTGAAGCCAACCATACTTTCATCGATGGATATATTTCGAGAAGAAATATATCCTGTTTAAAATTATTGTTGATATTATCAATCAGTGGACGTATTTTGTATAGTTTGTCAAAATTGGTTTCACCTTTTTTGGCATTTTTGAATTATCATTTATATGGATGAATCGTAATATTTGAAGGAACCGCTTTTGGGGACATCACTTCGCAAATTCTCTCTACCCTAAAATTTTTATCACTTGACCAGTATAATTTGAGAGACGGTAAGGGATGAAATCCCATTATGACAAGCACCCCAAAAAATGCATTGAGCCCCTGAACGTTCAAATTTAGTGTCATCCCATGCTGCTGGGCATATAAATTAGACTGTTACACTATGTACTGCAGCATATTTTGACCAAAAAGTTGGTGGAAGATTCACATCGGAGAGTCAACGTTGACTGGTGTAGTACCTCCACTTCGTTCAGAAAATGTAGTTTTAAAACAAAAGAGGATTAAAGCTTCCTTTTTATATGTAAGGAAATTGTCATCGTTATCAGTAGGAATAATATCACCATCGTCGTCATCATCTACTAGCATCATCAGAGTGACATATTTTTTTACTGGAATATTGATAAGTCGGGTCAGTCAAAGAATCATCAGAGTCAAATGCTGTAGCTTCTCAAACTCATAACTGAGTCGTGGCCTATCAGACAAAAGATACTTTTAGAGTTACCATTAGCTGAAGCTAAAAAATAACATCAGTTAGTAGGTATGTCTACTATCAATACATTCATACTTACATGAAGGAGCATCCACATTTGAGCGTGTGCATGTACCATTTGTTACATTGTATATTACAGCATCCTCTGCATCACTGTCACCACCATCTTCTGAGTCTATGGCTTAGTTATCAGTTATACCATCAATTCATCTGTAGAGTTGATTGGGATCTAGCTCTTGTAGCTTGTCAATCCTGATTCTGGACATTCTGAAACAGAAATTTCAATAACTATAACAAAAAATTAAATGTTGCTTTTATTACCAATGCTTTATAATTATTATTTTGTTATAAAAATTTCTATCATTATTATACAGACAAAATAAATAATTACCAGTTTTAAATCAACTAAGGTGTTGGCAGTATGAACTGGAGATAACATGGAATAACATCTCAGCCGAAACTTTATATACTAATTTTGGATTTTATTTCATACATATCCCACAACACTGAGTTTAGCACCACTTTTATAAACCACTTGTGACTGCAGTTCGCGCGCGTTTGCATTTACCGTTACTACAGAAATCGTTAAAGGGTTAATGAAATTTTGAGTATAACAGTTTTATAATAAACACAAAAGTCCAATATTATTCTTACTGTTTCTTCTACTTTCAGTGCCTACGGGAAACTTAGCTTGCAATTATTCCGAATAGTTCGGTTGTAGATGTATTGAACCATTTTTTTTTAAACAAAGATATTCTACTACTGCCTGGTCCTCCCTTTCCAAATCCTTTGCTTTAAAGAATAAGTTATAACAAGATATAGCTCTGTTCAATTATCATAACATAACCAAGATATTCCAATTTGCACTCTTTAATTGTGTTAGTAATCTTGCGTTCTTTATCCATTCTACGTAGGACCTCAATCTAGGCTCAAGGTCTTGAGGTTTCCTAATAAAGCTTTAGAAAGTGTCCAAGCTTGTTGTGGGATAAAAACATTACGATAAAGACAAAAAAGAGAATATATAACACCCTGACAAGAAGTATCCTGACATATGGGTCCGAAAACTGGACAATAAACAAGAGAAATAGAGGTAGAATAAGAGCAGTAGAAATGGAGTTCCTGAGGAGAAGCTGTAGACTTACAAAAAGAGACAGAATTGAAAACGCAGAGATTAAGCGGAGAATGGGAGTGCAATCAGACATAATCGACTATATAGAGGAGAAGAGACTATCCTGGTACGGCCACGTCAGAAGAGCGGACAGAGGACGCTGGATAAACAAAATCACAGAATGGAGCCCGATTGGAAGAAGAAGAGAGGAAGACCCGAAGGTCATTCAGAGATGAAATCGACGAGGCTATGGAGAAAAGAACCCTGCGAGATGGAGACTGGAATGACAGGGAAAATTGGAGAAAACGGTTGAGTGAAGGAAGACAGTGAAAACTGTGGAAATCCTTAGTAGTAGTATTTCATACATATAATGTTTAGTTAATGAAAATAAGCTTAAAGAATTTTGCTAATACTACTAATTTTAAAAGTAGAACAGAAATAAAAGCACTCGTAACCTAAAAATTTTGCCTTCTAACTGTATTTTATTGTATTTACCACTAATAAGCTGCATTCCGTTTACTTTACATAATGTGATAACGTTCTGTATAAACAAATATAATATAAAATAATTAAAACTTACCTAAATATCGGTTTTTTTTTATAAAAATCGGGCACTTAAAACAACAAAACAGAACACCTGTAACACAGCTAGTACACTAAAGGCGCACAGGTTGAATTATAAACCACTTGTGACTGCAGTTCGCGCGCGTTTGCATTTACCGTTACTACAGAAATCGTTAAAGGGTTAATGAAATTTTGAGTATAACAGTTTTATAATAAACACAAAAGTCCAATATTATTCTTACTGTTTCTTCTACTTTCAGTGCCTACGGGAAACTTAGCTTGCAATTATTCCGAATAGTTCGGTTGTAGATGTATTGAACCATTTTTTTTTAAACAAAGATATTCTACTACTGCCTGGTCCTCCCTTTCCAAATCCTTTGCTTTAAAGAATAAGTTATAACAAGATATAGCTCTGTTCAATTATCATAACATAACCAAGATATTCCAATTTGCACTCTTTAATTGTGTTAGTAATCTTGCGTTCTTTATCCATTCTACGTAGGACCTCAATCTAGGCTCAAGGTCTTGAGGTTTCCTAATAAAGCTTTAGAAAGTGTCCAAGCTTGTTCTGTGTATAATAGCATAGGAAACACATAGCAGCTGATAATACGAGATGATGACAGCAAGTGGTAAGTCGTAATTTCTGAAAAGAGACTATATCTTTACGAACGCTAATCTTGGTTTCCCTATGCGTTGTTTTATATATGTAGAGTGCGTGGTCCCATTGGCTGTTTGTGCTGGTACCAAGGTATAAGTAGCTGTTTATTTTGCCAATTAGCTGTCGGTTACCTAAAAGCCGTATACTTTATATTTGGCGCTTACTGACTACCGTGTACTTTGTATGTTTCGTATTTAGATTCCGTTCATCTCTTTTTCTTTTAGTACCCTGTCCTATTATTGAACGTTGGCGATCATATTGGCAATAATAAATTTGTTTACGTCAACTCGAAATAAATTAGCGGATGTCTCTTGATCACTCTCGAAGATTTTGTAACCAGGATATTCCTCTTAGGTCTGGGTCTCTTATTCCGTCAATCTTGCCATATGTTATGAGGTAAAGAGGTTTTCTTTCTAGGTGTCCCATTATATGGCCGAAATATTGTAACTTTCGATTTTTTTTTTTATTTTTATTATTCCTGTGCTCCTTTTAATTCTAGTGTAAAACATTATAGTGTAAAAATATTTAATTTCTTATTTGATCAACGCAACTTATCCGCAATATTTGTCGGTAAATCCACATCTCAAATCCAATTTTTTAAATAGTTGTTCTGCAAAAGTCTAGCTTTCCAGACCATACAGCAATGTGGAGAACATGTATCATCGTTTTAATTTGATTTTAAGGTGTAATGTAATATCTTTATTTGTCAGAATTTTCTTTAGTTTATAGAAGACGGCTCTGGCTTTTTTATTTCTTTGATCCTATATCATTTGTAGTTAATATTGGCGCCCAAATAGTTGCTGTAAACTCTTTTTAACTGTATTCCATACGCTCTGATGTTCATTTGTTGTAACGCCAGTTGATTTCATCTAAGGCTTCTTTGAAAGTGGATTAGGGTAAATAATAAAAAATTGAGGCAATAAAATACACCCTTACCTCACCCCACGTTGTATTTCCACTGTTTTCATCGTGTTTTGACCAATTCCTATGTTTGCATATTGATATCATTACACATTTTGGATAATACGGAGGTCTTTGTATTCAATTTTCTCTTATTTAAAAACAGCTATCAATTTTTCGTGAATGACTCTGTCAAAGGCTATGTTGAAATCGATAAGACACATATTTACCGATTGTATATCTCTACATCTTTAAACCATGAACTGCAAACTGAATAATGCTTCTCTAGTTGCTAGATTGTTTCTGAAGTTAAAATGTGTTTCGAACTTCTATTATGTAATTTCTCGAGTGCAGTATGTTTACATTGCTCATCAGACTGATAGTGCGATAATCGTTACATTGTTTAGCGTTAATTTTTTTCAGTATAAATGTTGACCGTAACCAGTCTGTTTGTATATGCCCTGTTGTATATACTTTATTGAAGAGGTTTAGAAGATAATGTTTGCGTTTATCGTCCAGTAGTTTTGTTATTTCAATGTGAATTTTATCTCGATCGGTTACTTTTCTATTGGTTGTTATTTGTATGGCTCTTTACATTTCATCTAAGGTTATGTTTGGACCAGTTATTGTCAGTTGTTCATCATATATATATAACCTCCATCTCTATAGCTTGTCTTGTTCATTGACTATAATATTTTTTTATTTATCAAGTAAACTACTTGTAGTTGATCTATATGTCAATATAGGTTTTTATTTTTCTGTTTTGGTCTGTTTTATATTAGTCTTATAATATTTTATAATATTTCATCAGTCAGCTATTGTTGTTTGCATTTATTATTACTTTTATACTTTTTGGTTGTTTCTTGCACGATGGCTTTGATCTGATTCCAGTGGTTGTAACGTTCGTCACTTTCTCTTTCTAATTATTATCTTACATTATTAGTCATTCATAACTACTAATAGTTAGACCTAGTAGAATTCATATTACCTGCATAGAAATTTCAATTTGATAACTATGGTAGAATGGTAGAATTTAGCAGGCGCAGCTGGACTTGAGATCTGACACGCTCTTCCACGTTATATTTACTTCCAATCAAGACTTGAAACTAGTAATACCTGTAGCATAATGGCAATGTCCAACTTCTTCTTCTTCATGTTCCTTCTCCTATCAGAGGTTGGAAATCATCATCGCTATTTTAACTTTATTGGCCGAGCTTCTGAATAATTCTAATGAGCTGCAACCGAACCACTCTCTCAAATTTCTTAGCCAGGATATTTTGCCTCCTCCTGGGTTTCTCTTCCCTTGTATCTTTTCTTGCATAATAAATCTAAGTAATACGTACTTCTCGCCCCTCATTATATGACCCAGATATTGAATCTTTCTAATTTTATCAGTTTTTATGACTTCACATTCTTTCTTCATTCTTTGTAACACCTCTATATTAGTTACTTTTTCAGTCCACGATATTCTTTTGATTCTCATGTAGCACCACTTCTCAAAGGAGTTTAATTTTTTGATTTCAGACTGTTTTATTGTCCACGCGTCCATGCCATATAGTAAAGTAGAAAAAACGTAACAACGTAGCATTCTTGTGCGGATCTCTAGATTAAGGTTACGGTTGCAAAGTAAGTTCTTCAATTTTATGAACGTCTTTCTTGTCATTTCTATTCTTGATCCGATTTCTTTTGTTTGATCTCCATCTTCGGTTAGCCACGTTCCTAAATATTTATATGTTGTTACTCTTTCGATCGTTGTATTATTGATGATCAGGATATCTACATTTTGTGGTTTTTTTGAGAATATCATTGATTTTGTTTTCTTGAGATTCATTTGCAGTCCGTACCTTTCACATTCATTGTATACGTGTTGTATTATGTACTGTAGATCTTCCATGTCACTTGCAAATATGACCGTATCGTCCGCATATCTAATATTATTAATGCTATTTCCGTTGACCAAAATACCTTCCACAATATCCAATAAAGCTTCTTGAAATATCACTTCACTGTAGACGTTGAATAAGAGTGGTGAAAGTATGCACCCTTGTCGAACTCCTCTAAGTATACTTACTTCCTCTGTTAGTTCTCCTTCGACTCTTATTCTTGCTTTCTGATTTTGATGCAGATTCGATATAATTTGTAGATCTCTACTATCTATGTTTTTGGTCTTAAGAATACTTAAAAGCTTTTCATGTTGAACTCTGTCAAAAGCTTTTTTAAAATCTATGAAGCAAGCATATATTTATGTCCTGATTCATATCCAGACATCGTTGTGTCAGAACATTGACTCCGAATAATGCTTCTCTAGTTCCTAGACCCTTTCTAAAACGCATCCGTGAATCACTTATTTTTTGTTCTAATTTCATGTGGATTCTGTTATGTATGATTTTAAGGAAGGTTTTCAATGTGTGGCTCAATAATGCAATTGTCCGATAGTCTTGCAATCTTTAGCAAATGCGATTTTTGAAATCAATCGTTACAAAAGTTGAGAGAAGCCATTCTTTGGGCATGTGTCCCGTCTTGTATATGGAGTTAAAAAGTCTACCAAACCATCAATATTATCTTCATCAATTATCTGTAATAGTTCAATTGGTATATTATCAGGTCCTGGAGCTTTTCTACCTTTTGTGTGTTTTATGGCATAAATAACTTCCTCTTTCATTATTTCTGGTCCCGTGATTTCTCCGTCAACTTCTAATTGTTCTACTTTTTGGTTATAAAATAGGTGTTCAATGTATTCTTTCCATCTACGTAATTTGCCTTCCGTTTCAGTTATAGTGGTACCATCTGCATTTGTTAATATCCCGATTGGTTTGTTACGATTTCCTGAAATCAGCTCTTTAACCTTCTTATGGGTGTTGAAAGTGTCATACAAAGTGTCATATAAAGTACAATTGTTTTGGTTTTACTAGTTTTACTAGTTTTTGTTCAGTAATTGGCCCTGGTGAGTATTCAGTTTGTAATTTTTTTCTAAGACCTCTAGAAATTAAAACGATTTCAATCGTTTCAATCGTCAGATCTAAACTAATGTCGTATTTTTTTTAATATTAGCTACATAGGTATGCTATATTAGTTAGGACATTCATCGGAAATCAAATTAGGACTACGAATAATTATTTTCAGTTGGGGTTATGGTTTTGCTGTAACGAGAATTTGGTTTATTTTTTTCTTTCAATTAAGTATTGGTTTGGATGAGAATTTCCTCCAGTGCCGTCCCTACCAGAGGTTAGGAATCGACTGAGGGATATCAACACGTTTGTTTTGATTTTGTTTTGAAACAATTTTTATGTCATACTTAATTACTTAAATTGCATAATAATAATGATAATATTCACTTACTATAATTTTGATTAAACATAATTACTTACCAGGGTAGGCTGTAATACCCCTTCAGATCTCTTTGTGAGGTATTTGTGTACAAATCTAACCAGAGAGTTATTTTTTTTATAAATATATGTCAGGGGACTAATTCGTCAGCTTAGTTTCTCGTTTCACATACGATATTTTTAATCGTAATCCGAAATATCGAAATATTTTCTAGTAGGTGAGTAGGTTGTACTTTCAAACCTGGAGGTTTTATTTTTTATGTTGTTATAATTTAATGCTAAGGTTTAAATACAAGGGTTTATAGTTTATAATTGGGGATGTTAATATATTTAGAAGGTAGGTTTAGGCTGTACACAATAGGGTAATGAAAGGTAATATAGGTTGAAGGATATGAAGGGTAATATAGGTTAAATTGATTGTAAATTGTATATTTTCTGTAACAAAGTAGGGATTAAATTTGGTTGTACATAATATCTGTTTAATTAATATTTTTATTTTTCTTTCTGTTCATTCAATTAGTCGGTTTTTAACGTTTAACTTTTTTAAATTTGAGTTTCATGTTACTGATTAATAAGTTATGATCCCAGTATCTTTCAGTAATTGAATCGGTCATATCAAAAAGTGCATAAGTCCACAATTTTCAGAAACTAACTTTTTGTGAGGAATAGACTCCTCAAAGATAAACTCACGTTATGTGCAAAAACGACACCAGTCCGTACATAATCTTTCGAAATATTCTACAACTAAAATTGAAGGTCTGTGCAAAAACAACGCGAGTCCAGAACGTATGCAGTTTTTGCTGTGAATTTGTAAACATAATTTCTAAGAATTTGGTTGGTAGCCGAGATCGTATAATTGTTGAGTCGTTTATGTTACCATGTTTTTATTTAAGTTTTCACTAATGTGTTGTGTTGTGGGGTTAAGTGCTTGACAACGATTAATTTATTGGTTTTTTGTTATTTAAACAAAGAAATAATATGCCTACTTCATCTGACGATAGTCTACATGAGCATTTACTTTTAAAAAAGAGGAAACTTAATGCAGATACATACTGAAGAAATGTTTTACATAATGCCAAAGTTAAAGGTTTACAACACACTAACTATAAAGGAAATATTGTACCGGCTAGAACTACAGGGCCTTAATGCAAGTAAGTAATAATTTATGCTGTTATGTAGGTTTAAAGAGGTTTGTTTATTACCGTTTGTATCAGCAATAGGCAAATTTTTATAGTTTTTATAACACAGTTTAATATTTCATTAATAAAACCATATTTTTTTCCGCGATACATAAACAAACTACAGTAATGTAATATTGTCGTTAAGGTTCTTGTTTTGCAAATGTTAAAAATATAAACTAAGTGTCAGTTCAATGTACACTTGTTTCAAGGATAAAAATCGGCGTTTTTTGTAATATAAATTAGAAGTTTAATATCACTATATAGGAATTTATTAGCTAGAAACTTATTTTATGTTCTAGTGTGCTAGAAATTTTACCATTTCTTAAAAATCTCTTTTCTTTTTAGATGCAGAGCAAAATGTTTCCAAAAATTTTCTGAAGAAAAATTGGCTATTTGTGTTGACACACTAAACAACTCTTTCACCAAAAATGAGCAAGATATATTCTTGCAGCAAAATATCGAAAAGCTGCCTGTTCAGAGACACCGTGCCCGAAAAGAAGGAGCAGTGTTGAAAGAGTTTCAATTCACCTATGATGTTCCAAATCGAAAGAAGAACGAAAAGGTCTGTAAAAAGGCTTTTACTTCGATTTATGGGATATTAGAAGGTCGTGTAAGAAGAATTTGCAGCTTGCTTCTTAATTCTTTGATCCCCCATGATAGGCGAGGACAGGACCCGAAATGGAATACCAAATCCCTGAAGTTCATAAACCCATTTATGATCATATTTTGTCATTTCTCAGAAAACAGACACACTATGCAAGTTAAAAAATTTACACGCTTTGATGTACGCCTTGATATCAAAACCATGCAGAGTCTTTTTAAAGACAAACATCCAAATATGGATGTTAAGTATAAATACTACGCAAAATATTTTAAAGAGCAGTTTTCTTTGCGTTTTGGTAGCCCCCAAGTTGATACGTGTATTAAGTGCAAAGAATTGGTTACAAAAATCAACAGCCAGTCCCTAGGAGCACATGCCAAGCGTATCGCAGAAGCTGAACTAGCGGTTCATAAAAGAAGGTCCAAGAAATTTCACAAGATAAATTTTGTAAGAGATATTTGTGAAAATCAAGTGAACGCAGTTGTTATCACGATCGATTTTATGCAAAATCTTCCTCTGCCCTGTATACCGATACAAGAGATATTTCATTTGTGTCAACTATGGGTGAACTGCTTCGGTATAAAAAATGTTAAAACCAAGGAGTCTGTATTTTACGTTTATCATGAAGGCCAAGCCAATAAAGGCGCTAATGAAGTTTGTTCCATGTTGTCCCATTATTTTGAAACTTTTTTAATCGATAACGTACAAGAAGTATTTTTGTTCAGCGACAACTGTCCTGGACAAAATAAGAACCATACTATGACCCGGTTTTTGCTCTCATTGACGGATACAGGCAAATTTTCCAAAATATTCCATTACTTTCCAATCAGAGGACATTCATTTTTGCCGAATGATCGAGATTTTGGGGTGCTGAAATCAAAAATTAAGAAGCATGACAGAATTTATGTGCAGACGAAACTGTCCTTGTTGCAGATAGTGCTGAAGGATTACAAAGACTGATAGATCAAGTAGTTATATAACTAGAAAGGAAGACAAAAACAAAAAAAGGTTTAGAAAGCAATTTTATTATAGAACTAGAAAAGCCTTACACTGGCAGCCTGCCAATAACTGAAAAGAAGAAAAAATACCTTACTAGCATTTGTGAAGACAAGAATGTTCCACCAATTCACGCTGATTTCTACCTACATTTAAAGCATTTTTAATTATAACTTTTCCTATTTTTATTAATATATACTTTTTGTTTTGTTCTTCTTATAGTTGTTAATAAACACATTTTTTCATATAAGTAACTTGTAGTATGCTTTATTAAACCTTTATTTCTGTTGATAGGAATAACAAAAAATGCAAATTTTGTCTTTGCCTTAATTATTAGTCTTGAAAGACAAAATATTGATGTGTAACAACGTGTTTAATTTAAAAGTCTGTATTATATGTAATTTACTAAAGGCTACCTAATGCTCTCCCAAATACACCAAAATTTATTTTTTTCAAAAATCCCAATAAATGTAGTAAAGAAAATAAAACAAAATTATTGGCACTTTAAACAAATAAATTTTAAATCCCTGTTATGAAAAATTACGAGGTTTTGTGTTGTGCTACTATTGCATACAGCCGACGATTTCTTCTTCAAGTTGGGGAAAAGCAATATTTTTCCCAACACTCATGTCCCATACCGTAAATATATTTGAATATACATTTTATAGCTCCACTCG
The DNA here is from genome assembly GCF_040954645.1 of Diabrotica undecimpunctata. Lineage (NCBI taxonomy): Eukaryota > Metazoa > Arthropoda > Insecta > Coleoptera > Chrysomelidae > Diabrotica > Diabrotica undecimpunctata. The sequence continues at coordinate 39,873,301 of NC_092808.1, read as the reverse complement.
ATATATTACAAATAACTATTTGATTTAACGATTTTAAACAGTTCATTTGTGTCAGTATTTTTATGTCTCGAAACACGAGTCATTTGCTCCATACTAGCAAACAAAATGCAAAATCAATATGTCTCGAATAACTGATACTCGACACTGCCATGAATCTCAAGAAACAAGCTCGGCAAACATAAACAATTGCTCCTTTCACGGTAAATATCGACTACTCCCTTTTTGTTTAGCACACATTTATCCAGTCACCGCTTTCATCGATCAAAGTGACAGTAGATTTGTGCTATCTGTGTCTGTCTTGCCAGATATCTATCTGCCGTTCCTCATGTCCCTTTTCACGTCATTGCCCCCGTCCGACGTTTTTTCTTTGGCTTTTCTCCTGCATTGAGCGCCCTATGACTTGAGAAAATTTATAGGGAGATGTTGAGAGAAAGATAAGAATTAATTAATTTTGAGTTGGCTCGATGAATTAACGCTTGATATTATTTTTTATTTTTATCAGCGGGGTTTAGACAGAATGTCAGTCCTAATTAAATTAAAAATGTGAGTTTTCGCAAAACAAAGCCTTTTTGTTGGGAAAAATTACTACATAAATTAAAACAAAGTTTTGAGTTGTAAAACACTTTAGAATCAAGTTGTTAACACAGACTGTTATTAAGTTGACTGTATATAGTGTGGCCACATATTTTAAGTAGCACAAAAATTTGAATGCATAATAAATAAGTGTTGAATTTTTAAATTGAACTTCAAGTAATATTGGGATGTATTTTCTAAAAATTTCTTGGTATTTACTCTTTTATAAATATTAGAACAATAAAATCGTTAGATTCTTTAGACCATGTTATGCATGTCATGAAAAAATTAAATGCGGTATCTGGTTTTAATAATTTTACAGTGGTAGTATTTGATCGCTCCCATAGTTTTTCTTGTTGTAATTATTCGGGTAAACAATTCGGCAAATAATAATAACGACAAGACTAGAGAAAAAGTAAGATTTCTATCAGCCCCGAGAACAAGCTGGCTTCCGCTCAAAATTCGGAACAAACCATCACCTACAAACAGTAAAAACCTTAATAGAAAAGTCGCTAGAATATAACATTAGACCACTGGTACTTATCTTTGTAGACTTTCACAAAGCCTTCGACACTGTGGAATTACACAGCATTATAACGGCTCTGAACAATAGTAGAATAGATTACCGGCTCACAAAGCTAGTACAAACATTATACCAAAATGCCACAATGCATGTAAAACTACATGATACCACCAGAGAAATTCATATCAAGCGAGGTGTGAGACAAGGCGACACTCTCTCACCTAAATTATTTATAACGGTCCTCGAATACGCCTTTAAAATGCTAAAGTGGGAAAATAGAGGAATAAAAATAGATGGAGAAATGCTCAATCATCTGCGTTTTGCCGACGACATAGTACTTATTACCGAAGATCAGGGTGAAGCACAACAAATGGTACAAAAATTAGAAAACGTATCTTCAACAATAGGTTTGAAAATGAACATCAGTAAGACCAAATTTATGACAAATTTAGTTCCCAGCGAACATCTAATCATCCAAAATGAAGTGGTAGAATTGACAGAAAAGTACATATATCTTGGTCATGAAATCAGAATAGGCAAGGGCAACCAGACCTGCAAATTTCAACGACGAATAACACTTGTTCACTAAGAGACATCTTTAAGAGCAACATCCCGATAGCTATAAAACGGAAGACATTTGACCAATGCGTTCGTCCTATTATGACATACGGAGCAGAAACTCTCAGGCTCACAAAAACAACAGCACTAAAAATGCGAGTGACACAAAGGCGCATGGAAAGATCAATTCTCGGCGTGACAAAAAAAGACAAAATAAGGAATCAATACTTAAGGAAAAGAACAGGTATCAGTGATGTCGTCGAACGTATAGCCAAGCTGAAATGGAATTGGGCAGGTCACATAGCGAGACTGAAAGACACAAGATGGACCAGAAAACTAATTGACTGGCGCCCACGAGAAGACAAACGCAGCAGAGGACGACCACCAACACGCTGGATAGACGACATTAGACGAATATCCAAGAAATGGCAACAAGAAGCACAGAACCGTGAAGAGTGGCAAAAAATGGGAGAGACCTATGTCCAGTAGCGGACAGAAGAGGTTGCATGATGATGATGATAGTTCTTCTAGGCTTTCTTTTCTTTCTTTTCTCAGTTTTTTCGGTCCCCTCAAACCAACGATTTAAATATTCTTCACTTTTATCAAATCCTCTTTATTATAGATTTTGAAACCAATTGGCAATAGAAATATTACCTTTAGATTCTTATTTTTAACTTTCTTTTGATGCAGAAATTATTGTATATGAATACCTAGGACATAAAATTATGATTGGCACGGATAATCAGATCCAAGAATTGAAGAGCAGAATCGGCCTTGGGTGGGCAACATATATAAAACTAGGAGATTGTTTTAAAACTGAGCTGCCAACATGCCTAAAAAGAAAAGTATTTGATCAATGCGTCCTCCCAGTGTTGACATACGAAGCAGAAACATTTACTTTAAGAAAAAGCTCGGCTACTAAAATAAGAGTCACACAGAGAAGAATGGAGCGATCCATGTTAAGAAATCTGCGAGACAAAATAAAAAACGAAGAGGTAAGGAAAAGAACCAAGTTTACTCACGTAATCGATAGGATCGCCAAAATAAAATGGAGATGAGCAGGACATATAGATAGAATGATGGACGGGCGATGGACAAAGAGGTTTATAAAAGGGAGATCAAATGAAGAAAACAGATGCATCGTTCGACCACCTACACGATGGGCTGACGATTTAAGAAAACCAAATAAAAACTAGATATGAGTGGGGCAAGAAACACGGAGTTGGAAACACCAAGAAGCCCATGTTCAGCAGTGGACTTTTAAAACTCAATGATGGTGATTAGAACTTATTTTAGGATTTAGATTTTAGATTTAGAGGGACTAAGACATCCTTTAAATTAAATATTTTGGGACACTACGTTACCATTCCTAAGGATTATTAGCATATGATAGATCAGCAAATTATTTGTATACAACGACGATGACTTTTGTTTTCTTTATATTTATTTTAAGACCTTAGTCTTCACTTATGTTCTTGACCTTATAGCTCTTTCTCATCATTGTCAAGGAGGGCTGTCTCGTCAGTATATCGAATGTTATTAATAGGTTCTCCATTTCAACTTTTTCCTTTTTTCAATATCTTCTAAGGCCTTTTGGAAAATAGATTCAGCATTTTATAAATTAAACAGGAGTGGTGAAAGGATGTACCCCTGTCCTACTTCTTTAAGAATTTGAATATCTGATGTTGTCATCTTTCTGACTTTTATGTGACCTGACTCATTCCTATACAAGATCTTGATAATCTTTCTGTCTTTACCATCTAACCTAATTTGTTTGAGCAGATTTATAAGTTTGTTATGCTTCTCGTTATAGAATACATTTTTATATTTTAAGTATAAAATATGCGAAGACATTCTTCTGCTGATAGAGACATTTTTGGATTAATATTTGCATTACGAATAAAGAACCTCGAATGGTCATACTATTTCTAAAATGAAATTGTCTTTCACGAATATTTTCATCTATCTGTCTCCATGGCCTAGAGTGTAGCGTTTGTAGAAATTTTTTTAGGAAATGGTATGGAGACACAATTAACTTTGTTATACTTATAAAAGAAAGATAATGGGAAGGATATTGGAATCCATTTGAGAGAGAAGGACAATGGTATGTGAAGAATAAGGTTTTTTTTGGAGTTATACGATTACAGGCATTTTAAGGCTCATTCGCCGATATACCGATTTATTTTACAATATAATTTCCTATACTTAAAACTCCTTATCCTATTTATCCTACCATTAACCACTTGATATACCAATATTACAATGAATCTATAACAAATTTTGCAAAATTACAAATATTGCGTTAAGCCGGTCACCTTATAAGAATTGGTCATAATAGAACACCTAAATATAATAGAACGCTTAGTGGAACTACGGTGGGACGTCGGCCAGTAGGAAGACCAAAGAAAGAGTGAGTAGACGAAGTGAGAACCAATGGATAAGAGATATTGAGGGTGGAAAACTGGAGAAGAGCAGTCAAAGAAAGGGATGTTTGGAGGCCGATTCTGGGGGAGGCCATAGCCTAAATTGGGCTGTAGCGCCACAGAAGAGAGAGGATACTATATAAGACTTATTAAACGGTACTAGTTACATCTTTTTAATTTGGATTTTTTAGAAAGCGTGACAAATGAGTATTGGACCTATTGGCTGGGTATTTTTCCAGTATTATATATTCTGTTAAAGAGCTTAGTAAACAATTAATAGTTTCCTTATCCAACAGTTTTAGAACTTCAACAATTAAATCATCTGGACCAAGACTTTTTCCATTTTTAGGGTTTTCCAAAGCTGTAAATATTTTTTCTTTAAGTTTGTTGGGTCCGTCTTACTCGCCATCTGATTTGTTCTATTCGGTCTCGATTATCAGCGAGACATTCAGAGATGTAGGTTTTCCATATTTCTGCTTTTTTCTGTTTTCCTATTATCAATTTGATATTTCCATTGATAAGTTTTGCGGGTGCCCTGTGTTATTAAGTAGGTGTTATATTTCTGATCTTTTTATGCAGATTAAAACTCTCCTGTTTACTTTTAATTGTTTCTATGTCATTGCACTATCCATTTACCAATTTTCCTTGGGTTTTTTTATTTACCTTTTTATGATTTTGTTAATTTATTCTATTTATTTTTGTTATCTTGTTATGGTTTTCTATCTTTCATCGGCTGCAGGATTTGATTTGCCATCCAATCTTTTGATTTTTGTTTGTGTTTACTTGCATTTTTCAGAGTTTTCAATGTAGTGACTTTTGCTGTGTCTCTAATATTTGTCCATATCTCATCTATATTTGCAGTATCTATTTTGTGCTATGTGCTTTTAATCATTGTGCTTTTGGTTAAGTTGTGTATATATAGGGGAAGGTAGGGGAATACTACGCACTTAAGTAAAATCGTCTTTATTGTTGTTGTATTAAGTTATTAAAAGTATTCAAATTAATACAGATAACTTGAGAAAATTTATCATAGACGTATATAAAACACGTAGAGTCAAACGGTTAATACACGTTCTGAAATTATCAATTCAATTACTTTGGTTGGTGTGCAAAATTCCCCATATATGTGGTTAATTTTACGCAGTGTGTCGGAAAATTTTACACAAATTATAAAAATTATACAGTTTTTATTACAAAACATTTTATATTTTTTGAACTGATTGTTTAGTCGTACGAACATTCTCTCGCAGCGCAATGAGCATGGGTGCAATACAAACAAGATTCACATTGATACCACAATTCTCTGTCCTTCCCAAATTCTCCATAAATCAGGCAGATGTTAATTTGACTAGTCGGATCCACGTCGTCTAGTTCACCATCATGACAGATGTCATACTCGTTAATTCCAACTCCTCCGTTTTACTTTCTGGGAATTTAATCTTCTTAACATGGATTGATTTTTGGCCTCTTTGCCAAACATTTTTTTTGTAGCAACTACCTTTTTCTCATTTCTCTCTTGCCTCTTTAAGTCAGCTTTCTTGAGACTATTCTTCATCGGTGTAGATGTCCATTTTCTTTGTACACGTCCTAGTTTTTTTATTAAGATTGTGTGGACTTTTGATAGTGATAATAAATCCGACAAGGGAACATTGGCTTTTGATAGTCCAGAAATTGGATCTATTTCAGAATTTACTTGTGGTACTGCCTTTGGAACACTTAGTATCCCTCATACCTCGTTTTTATTTACAAAACTATTATTACTGTGTACAGGGTGTTGCAATTATGTTTAATATATATGACTTATTTATAATACTCACTTTTACAATAGAGCTTTAATAAATAATCCACAACCAGTTTCATACAAAAAAAATGCCTTACATAAAAAATTTAACAGACCAAATTTCCACTTTTCAAAATATTTCCGAACATTAAATTAATCAAATACAATCCACTTCTAAATTAAAGGTTATTCTAAAAAATAAAAGTTAAAACTCCAAATTCAGTAATGAGTAATATAATTTAGCGAATAAATTGCAGTCAATATCAAAGTTGTTTTATTGTACAAAGTCAACATTGAACAACGTGTTAAACAACGTGTCATTCAACACAAAAGTGACTGTAACTTACAAAAAAACTCTTATGCCTTAGTGGACCACTACTTGAAGACAGGAATAACTTGAAGTTTAATAATGTAAAAATCTTGGAACAAGTTGATAATTATAAAAATCGACTTTTCCTTGAAATGATACACATTAATAAAACTCCTAAATCTATAAATTATAATCCAGACACCAACCATTTAAGTAATAGCTACTGCAACATATTAAACAGTATATGATATGAAAGATCCTTACCTTTAAAAACAAACATAGTAATTGTCTAGTAACTCTACCTACAACTTTATTCCATTTCTAAATATCAGTATTACAATAACTGACTACGTACCATCAATTACATTTTATAGATCAATTTACCATGTTCCTGATTCTTTCTCATTCCTCTACTATTAATTCCATCTTTTCACCTTATAATATGGATAATACTGTCATAATAATTGTTTATTTTAACTTATTCATTATAAATTGTACAATAAGAATTCACTCTATAAAATATTGCGGTTACCATAACTCCTAAATAAATTAAAATCAAACAAAAATGACATTTACCTAGATATGTTAACAAAATTTAAATTTTTACTCTTATAGTTGTAAGTATTGAAATATTTACTTTGTTTACATATAATAATTATTCTAATAAATTTACAGTTTTCTTCTGAAGACGTCACAAAATCGTGACGAAATATTGAGACATAGAACAAATAAAGTTTTATTTGTACAGATCGATTGCTGATATTATAAATCAATATATATATATATATATATATATATATATATATATATATATATATATATATATATATATATATATATATCACACCATATAATTAACTGTAGTAAAGTGGCCGCATCCGTATGCTTTCCAATATGATTCTCCAATCCCGCACACTGATAGGTTCGCTTTGGCAACTTCTTTTTCTAAGATTATGTAATTTTCCAAATTTAAAAACGCCTCATACATTCCATTTTCCTAATTTCCTAAATGTATTTGATTGCAAAGGTTGATATGAAACAATGATGTTTTGTATTATGAAACCAATTTCCGAAGTAAAAAATCGAAATGTTAAATAAACTTATTTTAAAGTAAAGCTTATTTCCAATAATAAAAATACATTGTATAAGTTACCACAACAAAAATATCTTGAAAAATATATTTAAGGAATTGATTCAATAATTTAGACACGCTCTGTATATATATTTATCACCATATATATTATACGTATTTATATAATATTTAGTATTATTATTAGTATTCTTATTTTCAGAGTCACTTGATACCCTATAACGAAACAGCGGGAATCTTGCCGGATGGAGAGAAACTGGTGTTAAAAGGCATTCGCCAGAATTCAGCTGGTTATTACGCTTGTTCAGCGATTAACTCCGAAGGTGAAACATACAGTGCTCCATTTGAACTCGGAGTGCAATGTAAGTAATTGCTTGAATATATTTTCTCTGTGACCTTTCTCAATGGCAAATAGTTTATTTAAATTTATACTTGTATACTGTAAAAACACACAACTTAAAAAGTTTAGTTAATATAAAAGAGCTGTTACTATAAAACAACTAATAACTGCCTGTTCATTCATGGATAAAAATAGAAACATAATAATAATCACAATAAACCATAAATAGTAGATATGTACTGAAAGATCACAACAAATTAGAGTGTAAAAAAATATGTCTTATAATTTTCTTCAGCATCGATTATTATTATTTTAATAGCATCTTCTTTATGTATCATACCCAATTTTAAGCGTAGTTAGTTCTACAAACGATCAACTATATATGGGCTATTTTAGGCAGATTACAAAATTTCGAGATCTTTTAATTTTGTTAAATTTTGTAATGAATGCACCTACTTCAGCGAACTAAATGCAGATACTTTCTAATCGAAACCAAAATTCAGATTCTGTCAGCGGCATGTAATAAGTCTTCGACGCAGATGTCATTGTAAAGGAACGTTTCAACTTCAAAAAATTCCACAAGTAGCAACGAAACAAGGATTTTTGAAGGACTTCCCAGATAAAAAACGAATTAGTATCTCCCAAGATCAAATATGGAATGGAAGCTTGGACATTGAAGAAACAACACATAAGAAAAATAGAAGCGTTCGAAATGTGGTGTTACAGAAGAATATTAAAAATTCAGTGGGTTCAAAGGATTACCAATGCTGAGGTACTACGACGTCTAAATAAGGAGTTAGATATTATGAACAGCATAAAAAGAAGAAAACTAGAGTATTTGGGTCACATATCCAGAGGAGAAAAATATGAGCTGCTGAGAATTATTATGCAAGGAAGGATCCAAGGAAGAAGAAGCATAGGAAGAAGACGCATCTCCTGGCTGAGGAACCTTAGAGAATAGTTTAACTGTAGTTCACTACAACTTTTTAGAGCAGTAGCCAACAAAGTGACCATAGCCGTTATGATATCCAACCTCCGATAGGAGATGGAGCTTTAAGAAGAAGAAGATCAAATATAGTCTTTGACAATATAGGGCACAAAAAAAACATAAATAATATTCTCAGTGTGATAAGTGGTAAACTGGATACCAGTATATCTAAATCTAATATCAGGATAAGTGTCAAAAGAGCTAAAAAGACCAGGGTCGGAGCCCTCATCCTTGAAGTAGCAGGGAAAGAACAGGTCGAGCATCTGAAGAAGACTATTGTGGCTCGTACAAAGGGAAACACGATAGAGTACGTCCGGGATTATCAGGTTTAGGTGGACATATTTGACATAGACGGAGATGTCACAAAGGAAGAAATTTTGAGGCAGGTCCAAAGATATACCGGCAGCAGGGGGTCCATCTAATGACGTCAAACTCTTTTTTATAAGGGAAAATAGAGACGGGAACACAACCGTCACGGTCGGACTGATGCGGATCGCAGCCAAGAAAGCACTGGAAAAAAAACACATACCCATTGGCTGGAACTCGTGCAAGATATGAGAGAGACTACATATCCATCGGTGCTTTAGATGCCTGCAGTTCGGGCATAGTGAAATCAACTGCAAGGGAGAAAACAAAGCGGACTGCTGCTACAGATGTGGCAAAGAGGATTACCAGGCACGAGAATGCAGTAATCAGGAGGCTTTTTGCCTCACTCGTAAAGAATTCGGGCAAAAAGCCGACAACTTACGATGCCCGGAGTATAGAAAACTCATCCTGGAAAAACGGAAGCTCTAGACCCTATCAGAAAGGAGGAGAAAAGAGTGGGTGAAAGCACTTAGGGACAGGAATCAGACAGCGTACATGTAAGTAAGTTAAAGAGATAAGAACTATTTATTACGAAGTTTCTATAAAAAAATGTGGGAACGTCGAGGGCTGCTCACGACGTTGCAGAGGCACATGCACAAAGGGAAGGTTATGAGATGATCCTATTTCAGGAGCTCAACGTAAAGTTGGTCTCTCGATAGGGATCATTAAAGATACGAAATCTGACGTGACCGTATACGTCGTAAATCGAGGAGCTGGCATTACCAAACACTCCGTTAAGAATGGTTATGTTAAGATATATGTCGAAAACCTGGTATAAAACCATAAAGAGGATATTTGGACAGATTATTTTTATAACACTCGCCTAACTGGTGTTATCTCAGTTCCAATTCCCTCTTTTACATTAATTAATCCTTGAGTAGTTGGATGGGGCCTGTGAGACCAGCGACAATTCATTTTTAATGCCTCACTACTTATTTTATGTCTGAGTGCGCTGCGTTCGTCAGTACCTTTCAGTCCACATATCGAACAACAGTAAACAACGGGGTTTACATTAGTGAATAATAGTTCGCTAGTTATTTGCACTTCTGGTCCGTTAGACTCTACCCGACTATTCGAGTAACGTTTGTGAGTTCGATAAGTAAATTTATTTTCCTATTTTTGACCTTTTACCTACATAGAGTAAGTATTTTAATTCCTAGGGCTATATATAAATATAGTAATCTGCCAGCTGTTAATATTTTTCTCTTGTATTTAAGATTTCAGTGATGGATCCCTATCAGAAAAAATGCAAAGATTACAACAGCTCTATGATGAAGTATAAGAAAAAAATATTGATTTGGAAATAAAGCCAGAACCAGACAGGTATGAAGAAAGTAACCACAACACAGACACAGAAGAAGAATGGGAAGAATAATTGGAAACAGAATTAGAGGAAGGATTGGGGGAGGAACCTGCAACTTCAAAATATTTTAAAACAAATACAGAAAACCGGCAGCTCTTTTATTATGCAAAGGATGTGGTATCCTGAAGAAAACATGCGCCTCCAAAAAGTGTTTGGACATGAAGTTCTAATTTAATTTCATACTTACCAGGTTCAAAAAAAAAAAAATACTCGTCAAGCAGTTGATCCTGTAGAGTCTTGGAAATGTTTTATTGATGATAATATTCTAGAAACCATTATACGAAACACAAATATATTTATTTCTCAACTAAGACCTACAGATACTGTGTAAATAAAGGCGTTAATTGATCTATTATACCAAGCTAGGGTTTTTAAAGCAATCCGCCAATATTGTAAAGAATTTTGGGCTACTGATGAAACAGGCGAAGAGGTACTTCGAGATACTATGTCTTATAGGCAATCTGTATTCTTGCTACGTTGATTGCGTTTTGTGACGTAAACACTAGAGAAGAAAGAAGAACCATAGATAAACTTGAACCAATAAGAAACGTTTTTGGTAAATTTAATCAGGAATCAAACATAATTATGCTCCTGGATCTTACTCAACATTAGACGAGTTCCTTTTTGCATTCCGTGAACGTTGTGGATTTCTCATGTAGATCCCGAACAGCAGGCAAAATATAGCTTAAAAATATTTTTATTAGTGGATGCCAAATGTTTTTACACGGTAAATATAGAATTATACGTTGGAGCTCAGCTTCCAGGGCCATATCGCGTTAGTACTAAGACCACCGATTTAGTGGAAATAATATTATGTGAGCCTGTGTTTGGATCGTCTAGAAATATAACCATGGATAATTGGTTTACAAGTTACGAAATTGTAAAACGCATGCTGGAGCAGTACAAAATTACAATTGTAGAAACAATTCGAAAAAATAAAAGGAAGATTCCAAAGAAATTACTTGATCCCAGCAGACCTTAGTACTCGTTTATGTTTGCATTTTCCAAATTCATCACTATCACCTTTTGACTATGAAGACTCGGTAGATGAAGATTCTGGAGATGCTTGTTAGCCCAATAAAATTATTTTTTATCAGGCGGTGATGAACACCCGAAGAAGGCCAATGGTCATTTTTTATAATTTACTTAACATTGCAGGCATAAACTCTCACGTCATACATAAACGTAGTGCAAATGAAAACTACCCAATTTCGGAACGAAGATTGTGTCTGAAATGAATTGGTGGAGCCTTGACAAGAGATAACATGCTAACCAGAGCCAGAGACCCTCATTTACATAAGGATATCAGAAATATCGCCCAAAAATTAAGCGGGGTACATGCAGATCCAGCGTCTCCGCGTCCAAATACACGAGGTCGTTGCTCCTATTGTCCAAATCGATATTTTTGTATCAAATGCCAAAAATGGCCATGCTTAGAGCAGGTTAAACCGATTTGGTAGGGCTGCAGTAAAAGTTGAAATTATCATTAGAATTTTGTTGTTAAATGTAGAAAAGTTCATTTTTGTTAACGTTTTTTTTGCATTTTAAAATAAAAAATGATTGTACATATATCAAATGGTTTTATTTTAATCATTTCTAATGTACTGTGTAAAATAAAAGCTAGGCCTCACAGACCCCACACGAATGTTCATGTAATTTGCATGTCCCCAATTACTCAAGGGTTAAAAATCATTTATTTACACTGGAAAGAAAGTGTTTAATCACCTAACATTCGATATAAGATCCTTAAGCTATAGCTTTGTACCTCGTAGAGCAATCAAGAGTTTTGTATAATCTAAGTGTTACTATGGTGTCGTAATTAGTACCTTTGTTATTATGAATATTTTATAATAATTTTTTTAATGTATCTTTTACTTTGTTTGTACTGTATCATGTTGTGTTTTATAATTGTAACTCGTTTTGGAAACAATAAATTTTTCTCTTCCTCTCTCTAATAAAAATAATATAAAAAAAGCTGAGCATTATAAAGACGCCAAACATCCCGACATTTACGTTATAAAATGAAACACTTAAGGCTAAAGCTGATTCTCTTACACCCATTTTTACAAAATCTCCACAAAATACATCGTATCTATCCTTGATAAAAAAAATCCGTTGTTTCTTTTTCGAAGTTAAGGTTAATTTCTCTTTTCCGGCAGAGAATTTACCGTAATAAAGTAAAAGATTTGTAGCAACCGCAACGTATTACGTTCCAAGGCGCACTGTTTCCTCCTACTTCGTTTTACTGATAAATAGTAAGTATAAGAGGGACCATATTTCACTCCAAATTAATTCACCGAAAACTTTGGAAAAATTCTTTTTTCCCAACTCAGATGTGATATATCTTATATAACAGCAGTTACCTCAGAGTATATCCAATTAAATGTTTTGAAGTAAATTGAGGAGTAAAGCTTTGTAATTAGATAAGGCTTATAAATCGCCTTTACGTTGTTAGTGTAAAATGCGGGTATAATCTTTTTAGATTAACTGTAAAGTACGAAATATAGAGCTTGTTGCAGTTTACAGAAAATATGTACACTATATTGAAAATACATATTTTGATGATTTTGGCATTATACACTACTGCCCAAAATTAAGGCATCACTTTAAATGTACAATAAGTTTGAAGCTATTTTTCTTCTAAACTGATTATTAGATTTTAATGATTTTTTTTTCACATTATACGTATATTTTCAATAAATCACAGTATCTATGTTTTCTGGAAAATATTAAGGTTTTACTCATATACGGGGTGTGAAAATAATATAGTAAAAATAAAATTTTGTATTCATATTTTGCAACACCCTGTGAAATTTATTAAAAAGAAACGCTATATCTTAGTAATATTTTAAGATAGCTTAAAGTCTTTCTTAAGATTTCCGTAAAAAAATTATCTTGATATCTCTATTATTAAAAATTATTCTTGCAGATGTTTAAATGTAACAAGTTTTAAGTAACATTTAAAGCCAAAAAAATACTATTTACAAAAATTTTATTGACATTTAATTCAACTAAAGCATAAGAAAACAACCAAATTATGTTTAACATTCTATTCTCCCAAAAACACTTAATAACGAGTATTTGCACCTCTACATCTAATTACTTCTTCACAGCGACGAGGCATACTTAAAATCAAAAGGCATATTTGGACTTGATCAATTGCATCCCAAACTTCTCTTACCATAATTTCTTTGTTGTCAAGAGAGACAATTCTTATCATACTACTCACCCGGATAATGCAGCCAAAGAAGGTAGTGCAGTAATAATCAAAGAAAATATTATGCACTATCAGGAAATGGGATACAGACCTAAAGAATTTCAGGCCACATCAGTAAAAAATAAATATAAAAACTATGAGGTAATTGTTACAGCGATATACAGTCCGCCAAGAGTTGCCATCAAGAAAAATCAATATGTAGGTTTCCTGGTCAGTAAAGGACATACATTTATCCTTGGAGGAGACTTTAATGCAGAACATACGCTTTGGGAGTTACGACTGACTACCACCAAAGGGAAAGAATTTTTAGAAGCAATGAAATATATAAAATGCGACGCAATCTCAAAGGGAAAGCCAACATACTGGCATACTGACACTAATAAAATCCCAGACCTTATCGACTTCTTTGTAGTCAGAAATGTTTCAATAAATTACATAGAAACAGAAAAGGCATTGGATATGAACTCGGACCATTCTCCAATTATTCTCACATTCAGTGACACTGTTATCAAAAAAGGAAGCCCCCTAGACTTGTTAACAAAAATACTGACTGGAAAAGTTTCCCTATAGACCTTGAAGAGAAGATTAACCTCTCAGTTCCCTTAAGAACCGTTGATCAACTAGAGTCAGAAGTACAATTACTCAATAAAAATGTACAACAAGCTGCTTGGAACAACAGCACGAATAGTGTCGAAAGAATAAAAGGAAATAAATATTCGAAAGAAATCAGAGAAATAATATCCGAAAAAAGAAAACTGAGACGCAAGTTGATAAATCTAGATTAAATAATGTCACACAAGAATAAAAAGAGAAATTCAAAAAATTAAAAACGAATCGGTTAGCACCTACCTAAGTGAACTATAAAATGAGAGCGCTACTGATTACTCATTGTGGAAGGCTACCAAACGGTTAAAAGGCCAATATTACAGAATCCACCAATTAGAAATACTAATGGTAGCTGAGCAAGAAGCAATATACAAAAAAAGGCCAACAGGTCTGCTGACCACCTAGAAAATACTTTTCAACTAAATGAAGAACAAGAAATAGTTAACTGAGAACTCCCTGATCAAGATGAAATGGAGATTATCCCTGTAACTACCAACGTAGTATATTTGGAAATAAAAGAAAATATTAATCCAAAGAAAGCTCCTGGATTTGATCTAATTACTCGAAAAGTGTTAAAGCAACTTTCAAGGAAAGCTATAATAAAATTAACACATCTTATAAACGCTTCCTTTAGGCTGAGGTACGTACCAAAGATATGGAAGGTGGCAGAAATTATAATAACACTAAAACCAGGAAAACCTCCACAAAAACTTCGTCATATAGGCCTATTTTACTGTTACCTGTCATGTCTAAATTATACGAAAATGTACTCTTGAAGAGACTAAAATCGATTATAGAGGAAAAAAAATCTAATTCTTAATCATCAGTTTGGGTTTAGAGCAAGCCACTCAACGATAGATCATGTGCATAGAATTACAGAAATAGTAGAAAAAGCTCTAGAAGAAGGAAAAGTCTGTTCCACAATTTTCCTCGGTTTAGCGCAGGCTTTTGACAAAGTGTGGCATGACGGATTATATCATAAAATGAGATGCTACTTACCAAAACAATATTCTGAACTACTAGAATCATATATATCCGACAGATACTTTCGAGTTAAACATGGGGAAGCATATTCAGAATTAAGAGAAGTTAAAGCTAGAGTTCCACAAGGAAGAGTCCTGGGGCCAGTGCTATACCTGCTCTATACCAACGATATTTCGTCATTATAACTTAACACAATTCCGACATTTGCAGACGACACATGCATTCTAGCAGTCAGACAAAACCACGAGAATGCAGCAATCATGCTACAGAACTCTGTTGAACAAATTAACATCTGGACCAGGTGATGGCGTATCAAATTGTATGAAACAAAATCTGTTCATGTTAATTTTACTAACAAAAGAGAACATATTTCAGTTAAAAAAATCCACAAGGAAAATAATTCCTGTAGCTGGCTGTATACCACGTATAACAAAGGAGGTTAGTCTTTGTATGTGGGTATATTTTATTTTATAAAAACCCTTAAAAGGGCAACATTACAAGCACGAACGTTTTCGGAACAACTGTTCCATCATCAGGTTAAAATGCCTAAAATAAGTATAAACCATTTAGTTACAGCAAACGTGGTTTAAAATTTTGACTAAGGTTAAAAACAATAAAATGGTTATACTTACAGGTTAACATGCCTGAGCCACCAAAATATTTGGGTAAAAACCCTTTAAAATGAAAAATGTTACCAAAGAATGTACATGATGTTTATAATATTATATGATGTTTAATATTTTAATTAGATTTTACTTCAGGTAACATACACCCATGCTTAAGTGAGTTCCAGTGTCCGGAGAGTAACCCCGTTTGAAGAGGTTTACTCTCCGGACACTGGAACTCACTTAAGCATGGGTGTATGTTACCTGAAGTAAAATCTAATTAAAATATTAAACATCATATAATATTATAAACATCATGTACATTCTTTGGTAACATTTTTCATTTTAAAGGGTTTTTACCCAAATATTTTGGTGGCTCAGGCATGTTAACCTGTAAGTATAACCATTTTATTGTTTTTAACCTTAGTCAAAATTTTAAACCACGTTTGCTGTAACTAAATGGTTTATACTTATTTTAGGCATTTTAACCTGATGATGGAACAGTTGTTCCGAAAACGTTCGTGCTTGTAATGTTGCCCTTTTAAGGGTTTTTATAAAATAAAATATACCCACATACAAAGACTAACCTCTTTTTTTTTTTTATATTTCAGTTAGTATAAATAGAAACCAAATACCTTATGTAAATATGGAAAAATATTTGGGTATGACATTAGATTCCAAGCTACGTTGGAAAGAACATATTAAGAAAAAAAAAGAAGGAATTAGAAATTAAGTTCAAAAAGATGTACTGGTTGATGGGAAAAAAGCCACTCTGTCTTCTTATAACAAATTGTTATTGTATAAGCTAGTTCTTAAACCGATATGGACAAATATGGGATATAGCTATGGGGCTGTACAAAAGAAAGTAACATCCAAATTATACAACGATATTAGAATAAGTTTTTAAGGAACACCGTTAACGCTCCATGGTACTTCAGAAACTGTGATCTTCATCGAGACCTCCAGGTGGATACGGTTATTCAGACAATAAGTAAGAGAGTCATGAACAAAGGCTCTCCAACCACATGAATGTCGAGGCCATCAAACTCCGAGACAACGCCAACCAGATAAGAAGACTTAAAAAAACGAAGCCGTTTGAGTTATTGCTATAAGTGAGTGAAAGTAAAAAAGCAGAGCAAGTGCGGCTAAAGTGTACACGTTAGCTAGTAGTACTATAATGTATTAGAGCTTAAGGAACATTGCTGAATGTAACCTTAGATAAGTTTTTTGTAATATTTTGTATATAGAACTAACTTGCTTAGTGATCATAGTGAATGATCAGATAGCAGTAATCAGAAGATTCCTATTGGAGTTTTATTAAATAAAAAAATAAAAAAGAGAAAGAGGTAGTGGTTATCTGCTCCTGAGTTGGTGATCAATAATATCCCACAAATTCTTTGTAAGTTTTAAATCAGGGCTGGAGGGCGGTTGTATTCCAACCTCGTCCAAATAAACACGGACCAGATGTTCAACGTATTTTCGAGCATTATCATACATTAAAATAAAATGAATTCCTACGTAAGCAGCAAATGGAACTACATGGTTAGATAAAAGTCTGTAATATACCTTTCACTTATTAATAAACCTCTTCGTGAAACATACAGGTCTGTTCGCGCTATAAGACACATTCCTCCCCAAAACCATTACACATCCTCCATTTAAAAAAGTAATAGGTCGTATGCATAGCGTTATCTACGCCGTCGAGTAACTTACGTTTCTCTATAACACGTGCTTCCAGTCATCAACATTCCAGTCAAGGTGCTCTCTAGAAAATTGTAATCTATTTCTACGATGATTTACGTTTAAAACTAGTGCCCTGATTGGCATCCTTACATACATTATGGTTCAGCGATATGCCCGTGTATAGTGTTTCTACTAGTTTGAATATTAGAAATATGTACCACTTGTATTTGTAAATATCTGATTGTAACAAACCGTTCTCTTATAACACGAAGCCCGATAAACTGATCTTGGAGCTATATTATGAGTCTTCCCCTTCCTTGTTTACGCCACCTCGTATGGTCGTTTGTTTCTCGAAAACGTTGAATGACTCGCGATATTGTAGTATGAGATTCTCTTAACCTCAAGCCTATTTCACGATAACTTAACCCAACATCAGCTAATGTAATTGCTTGCACACATTCATTGCTGTTCAGATTTCTTTAAATATGGCCCCTGTCAACGAACCAACATATGCAAAATGGAAAACAATTTATAGCATTGAAAATAATATGGACAGTCTAAAACTGCCCTGTCAAATTGTTTGATTTTTAATATCCAACTAACTGCTTCCATTAATGAGTATTACAACTCAATAAAATTACGTTATGCTTTGAACGTGTTTCTCTTTTTTGATAATAAAGGTATCGATGATTTTTTTACAAAAATGTTGAAAAAAATGAAGCTGTCTTTGTTTGTTTCTAATAAATTCTACAGGGTGTTGCAAAATAAGATGAAGAAACAACTTTATTTTTACACCCCGTATACATTATTCACTTAGATACATGGCTAAAAAAAATCTTTGAAATCCAATTGAGGTATAAAAAGAAAAATAGCTTAAAAATGATGGTACAGTTGGTGTTGCGTTAATTTTGGACAGTAGAAAATCACGTTATGCTTTGAACGTAATTTTCGTTTTTAATAATAGAAATAAAGAAATTATTACGATGTAGCGTTTGCTTCTAATATATTCCATAGGGTGTTATATCTTTGACCTCTACTATTTATTACCTATAACCACAAAAATTGAGTCAAAATTTGCAATAATAATACCTAATACAAGACATTTGTTAAAAAATAAAAATACAATAATACCTCTTAACGACATCTGCACCCACGGGAAAATTTTCCAATGTCCAAGCAATCTACAAAATAACCAAGAACACCTATGAAAATAACTTTGAAGAATTTTCAAAAAAATCTCACAAACAGAATCACACCCATCATAGAACAAAGAGAAAATTACCACATTCCCAGCATTTGGACGATCATATTATATCTTGCCATTGTACTAATAATCATCTACATTATCTATAAGAAAATAACGATAAGAACAAGAAAAGAAACCAAAAGAAAGGAAGACATAAGAATGTCAAACATACAGGAACCAGACGATTCCAGTTCGAAAATTCACCTACCACAAGGAGCCTCAATCTAAGGGAAGAGGAGTTATAGAGCGACGCCTATATATACGCCTTATATTCAGGCCTTGAACATAGGAGTGCTGACGTGGTCAAAGACATTAAACGTAAGAGTGCTGATGCTATGTTTTCGTAATATTGTGAATTGTATAATTGCAATCGTATATGTCTTATTTTAATTAATATTTTATTCAGTTTAGAATCTGGTCTTATTGTAATTAGTCGTTTTAGCTCTAATAAATTCTTTTTTTAAAAAAAGACTTCTCGCATTCCCAAATTTGAGTTATATATCTATAAACATTAATGAAATAAATAAATAAACATAAATATATATATCTATAATATAAAAATGAATCGCAAAATGTGTTGGTAAGCGCATAACTCAACAACTCATGGACCAATCTTAACAATTCTTTTTTTTTTAATGTTCCTTAAAGTCTAAGGATGGTTTTAACGGCGAAAAAAATTCGAATAATTTCCGGGAAAACCCTTAAACAGTCCTTTGCTTTTTCCCATACAAATATTTTCTAACTAAACGTAGAGTCAATTTGAACTTTATTGCTATTCAATAAAGTTTATATTAAATTACAAACACTCACTGTTGTCTACACAACAATGTAGGTGTGTTCCTAACGTCGAAGAGTCAATTTGCGCTTTATTGTCGCTGCACAAAGTACAAATTCAATCAAATGGATGTGTGTGCGCGTTCGTGTGTGTGCGTGTTCGCATTGGGGGATCTAATGCGTTCACACAAAGGTGGTAATATCGTGAACCCGACCAAATTGAGAAGTAAAAAAATGTAAGAGCTATAGATTTGATTGGCCTAGCAATATTATTTCTTTTGTTTTACTATACTGAAAGGAAAGTATAAAGGAGAAGACGTTTTGATACCACGCATCCCAATGATTCCGACTGATGTACCATTTGAATTTAAACGACTACAGTTTCCAGTACGGCTTGCTTTTTTTATGGCCATAAATAAGTCCCAGGGGCAATCATTAGGTGTTTGTGGTAATAATCTAGAAAAGCCATGTTTCCCACATGGTCAATTGTATGTTGCCTGTTCCCGTGTTGGAAAACCATCAGATTTGTTTGTATATTCACCAGGTAATCAAACAAAAAACATTGTATATCATAAAGCACTACAATAAAAAATAAACAGATTTTTGTTAATAATTATGATTCACCCGAGCTGACCCTCACACACCGCCCATCATCATGGTGACGGCTCTGTTCAGGAGAATTAAAGAAATAAACTGTCCGCTTGTATATATATATATATATATATATATATATATATATATATATATATATATTATATATTATGTGTGTATATAAAGTATATATATATATATATATATATATATATATATATATATATATATATATATAATAGTTTCCTTTCTTTGAGTCCTAACCAAGTAAAGCCGACGTCCTGGTGGACAATGTAGAGAAATATTGGCGGCATATTCAGACAATTTCACGATTCAACGAATGCTGCAAACAAATAAATTACCATAGTCAACGTGAGGGCCATCTCAATTGGAAAATTATTGTATTCATGCTGATGGTTTTCCGATCTCGATGCTTGATTGACACATTATTCTACGTTGTAAAGTGTTCGAATGCTCTTTTGTTAGCCGACTCCGCTTTTAAATGGCGTATCGCGAGATAACTCAGTGAAAAATACGAAGTATTTGAAATGGCAGAAAAATTCGATTGTTCACTTGTAGGTATGTGTCCCAATTAAACCAACGAATCGTTATTCCTTGATTTAATTGCGACTGAATATACATATGTTATATTATACATAATATTTCATAAAAATTTAGCTCATATATTTTACACAAGTAGCATTAAAAGATTTGTAGCCATTTAGAACTAAAATGTTATTAAATATCAATATTCACTTAGTTACTTATAATACCTTGGCACGCGAAAATAATAAATTAAGAGTAAGACGTACTTGTAAAGTAACTGTACACTATAAAAATCACCATCACAGTTTTGAAAGGTAACTGTTAAAAATTAATTCTAATTGGTAATTGTTGTGGAAAAAAAAATCATTATACTATCCCAACATGCTAAGTATTTGGTCTTACATTTAGTTTACTCTCAATAAACACCAAATTCTGATTTTGTAACCAGATCATACTGCATTCTGCAGAGAATTAGCCTTGGAGCTATCAGAAAGGAACAGGAAAAAGGTTCAATCAAGATTTAAAGAAGATGAAGAGAAGTTACCATAGAAGACGGGATATAAGCATGGCGACTGATTACTGCTGGACATTAACCGTTTTGTCTATACCCAAGTACTTAACGGTAGTCTATACCCGTGTTACTCAGGTATTCAGCCTTATTTCGATACATTTCACTTGTAGCTTCAGAAAATAACAGATCTAAGATAAAAAATTTGGCATTTAACAACTTACAAGTTGTTAATATTTTTGTGACTATATGCTTGTTTTATGTTGTAATAATGACAAGAAGAGAAGTGAATGCTAGCAAATTTAGAAGGTAAGTTATTACGGGTTATTTTTACAATGTTTTATACATAGATCATCCATTTTTTGGAATGATGTATGATGACCAACAGAAATAAATGCAATAATTTATAGACGATTTAGATAAGGAAGTAGACAAAAATATCGAAAACCAGGAAGCAGATGAGGATTATGTTTCGCAAAGCCAACCAAATGAAGATGAATCTTCTGAAGTATAGGATGTTTTTACTGATATCAATAATAAGATTGCAATCGATAACAACGACAATAATGATAGTGATAAAGATTTTGACTATTTTCAATGAAGTTCTTTCTAAAGTGATTGGGAATAAATCGCTTTTGGAGTATTGGCAGATTATCACTATTTGATATTGACAAAACACGTTTAGAGCGTTTGCAAAATGATAAAGCTGCAGCTACTACAGATATATTCCATCTTCTCAATGATAATTTATGTCGTAGCTATGTACCATCGAATTAGTTTAATGTGGATAAACAGATATTTCCTCTTAGAGGTAGGACATTGTTTACGCAATACTTGTCATCAAAACCTGCCAAGTAGGTCATCAAGGTTTGGTGGATTTATGACGCCCGTAATTCGTATCGACATACTGAAAAAAATTCAACTGGATGTGGAAATTATTAAGGTGAACGTGCAGTAAAAGATTTGTGTCACAGATACAAACATTCTAAACGAAACAACAATGGATAATTTTTTAACAACTCTTCCACTGGCTGTCTCTTGTTGTATTGAAATTTATCATTAGTTTGTATTTGAAAAGAAACAAATTATATGTTCCACAAAAATGTTGCCTTCTTCAGAGCGTGAGTCTGAACCGTTTTTAAACGAAATCAGTGCAGATCATGTTACCATTTCTTCGTATGTGCCAAAAAAGAAAAAAAACATTATCTTGTTGTTGACAGCGATAATATAACTGGCTTAAAAATAAACCTGACATAATTCAGTACTATAATAAAACTAAAGGAGGCGTAGACAACATGGACAAAATGGTGTCTCATTATTCCATTAAACGCAGAACTTTGCGTTGACCAGTAGATTTCTTTTACAATATTCTAGACGTAGCTTGCCTAGAAACATATATAATTTATGTAGAGTATAATCCACAGAGTGTTACTGAAACTAGTAAGCGTCTAGTTATCTTCAAGAATTAGAAAAACAACTAGTGTTGCCTGCAATTTCTACTAGATCCAAAGTACCAAATGCCTATACAAATTTTTCATCAAGGACAGTAATTGAGTGTATGTTAGGAAGACCTTTACCTTAAGATTTAAATAATACCTCAGAGTCATTACTAGACTTCGGCAAATATGCAAATAAAAATGTAGAAAATATGCGCATAAATATGCACGTGTTTACCCGAAAATATGCAAATATTTTACAAAATATGCATACAAATAAATGAAAAAATCGTAAAATAGTAACAATTTTATTAAAAAAAAAAAGTGTACATAACTAAATATTTCCTACTATTCATTAAGATTTACATTTATTTTAAGTAACTACATCATTTTTAACCCAGATACTCCTACTGTCCGTTAAAACATACGCTTTACAAATTTATGTATTATTCGACTTTTACTATTATTTACTAGATGTCACAACGTAGCCTGCTTTTTAAATATGCATCAGTAGTGGTTTGCATTTATCTGCAGTCGACGTTTAGCTAAGTAGGGTGTCGAAAATTTGCAATAAATATTAGCGCACGTGGTATATACAAAATGGATAAAAGGAAGTAAGTATTTTGAGGATACTATGGCATTATTTTTTCAGAAAGATTTAACATTTACTTTCGTTTTGGATTATATTTTACTATAGTTATTACTGTTATCAATATTTATTCTTTTTTCTGGGAAAAATAATGCTCAAAAACGACTGTATGTTATAACATACGGTAGGATAACATGCTACTCAGTCATAACATTTTGTAACTTTTTAGTTATTGGACGAAACCATTGACTCTCAATGAGTTATTAGATGAGATTGAACACCTAGATGATCCATCTTCATTAACTGATGGTATTATTGTCTTCCCTTCATCCGAAAAATATGATACCGACGAAGATTCCGGGAAAAAAACCACATTGGCATAAATAACCTTCCAGGTAGTCAATTAGAAGTACAAGCTGAAGTTGTTTTTGATAGTGCACCGTTGGAGGATGAAGGGCAGAATGAAATTATTATTTCGGGTCCAGAAGATACTACAATTGAAGATTCTGATAGTGAAGATAACCTCCCGTTGTCTGTGTGTGTCTCGCTTTGGTGTAAGTGCTCCACAACCTAAACCGAAGAAAAAAAAGAGAGTATTCCTGGAAAAAACAAAATATTGATCCCAATTTTTCCGACTGGAAGCCAGTAAGTGCACCAAAAAATATTCTCACGCCTTTACAGTTATTTTTCCTTTTCATTGATGATGAAGTTGTGGACCTAATTACCCATTTTAGTAATCTATATGCATCTCAACACAATCGCTCTGGAGATATCAATCAAAATGAAATTAGGTGTTTTATTGGGATATTACTTCTAAGTGGATATTTCTCATTTTCTCGAAGGTCTATGTATTGGGAAAACAACGATGACGCAGGGTGTAAGTTGGTGTATTCGGCTATATCGCGAGATAGATTAAATTTTATTATGCAAAATATACATGTTTCTGATAATATCGAATTACAAAAGGCGATAAATTTGCTAAAATGCGTCCGCTATTTGTCATAATCAATAAAAAATTTCATATGTTTTGTACATTTGAAGAAGATCACAGTGTTGATGAAGCGATGGTCCCTTACTATAGGCAGCATGGATCAAAACAGTTTATCTGAGGAAAACCCATTAGATGGGGCTATAAACTATGGATCGGAACCACAAAACAGAGATATGTCTAGTGGTTTGAACCTTATCAAGGTGCCACAACTCCACTTTCTGATACATACAAGGAATTAGGATTAGAAGCCAGTGTCGTATTGTCATTTGCCGATAAATTGCAATCTGATAATCCAGGTGCGCCGTTTCACTTTTGATAATTTTTTTACCTCACTTTTACCTCTACTACTTTTTACCTTAAAAAGTCAACTTACACATTTTGAGTCAAGGTACGATAGATTAGACCATATCGTCATTTATCAAGAAAAACAAACAAGGTGTGGTGTATGTCATAAGCAGACAGCGTTCAGATGTAACAAGTGTGATGTTGCACTTCACCCTATATCATGTTTTTTTAGTTACCATAATAAAGAATAACTTTAATTTTTATACTTAGTTTCATTTATTGTATAATGAAATCATTGATCCTTAAGTAGCTTGAATTCCTACTGTTGGTTATAACATACACCTGATAACTCAAAAACGGCCAACCTAAATGAAAAATTTTATTTGTAAAACTCGTATATAATTGAATTAGAAAGCCATTCATAGCAGAATTTAATAAAAATTTTGAGATAAAAAGTTTTAGGAGTATCTGGGTTAAGTATGAATAAACTTATTTAGAATTATGGTGACAATAAATGGCCGAGTGGTGTTCAAAATTTTCTAACAAAAACTTGTGGCTTCTGTCTGAGTACATATCGCACCCTCAGTGCAAGACTGCAGTAAGTCAAAATAAGTAAGTTTCGAGATAACAACGATTTTGTTTATTTTCGTGATAATATCGGTGAAATAAGACACAAGATTTAAGAAAAATTAACAATTAATTATGATTTTGCATGCTTTTTAGCCTATATTACATTAACCAAAAATAGAAATTTAAATAAAATAATAGTTATGCTAAAAAAATTAGGAATTTCAAAGTTACAACACTTTTGCACGAAGAAAATTGTTAATCACTACACATTTAGTATTAGAATTTTAAAGTTACAACACATTTGCACTGAGAAAATTGTAAAAAGTGTAGACACATTTTCTGTTAGTTGTTGTCCTCTTCTCGTATATCATCTTGGGCCAAAATTTTTTTATAAAAACTATGGTGGGCTTCTGGTATCATACCCGAATCGCATAAGTATACCAAATCATTCTTTTTGGCCATTTGAAGTTTTGACTGTTCTTTGTAGGCAGGTTTAAGTAGCACTTCTCGTATATTATGTGTAGTTCGTGATGATTTTTTTAGATAGTTCCATAGTTCGTCATCATAGTTGTAATAAAAAAAATTGTGTGCGGACTATCTTTTCTGCATTGCAGAATTTTTATATCTGTCCACTTCACATTTTCTTTATTTTGATCAATTTTATAGTTGTTTCCCAACAGAAAGGAAACATGTTTAAAATCAATGAAGTCCTTTGTTTTCATTTCTTAAACTATATAGGATGAACCACTTTTTTTGCTGCATTTCATTACAATTCTATCAGATTCTATCTCTGCACATGTTTCTGATAGCCATAATTCCTTCGCTTTGTAATGACAATTTCAGAACAAGGTAGAAAAATTATTTATAAAACTTTCAATATTTTTATTTAAATTCAAAACAAAAGGACTATAATAAAATAGGCAAATCAGGCTACCTTGAGTACAGTGATTAACAAAAGGATTGAAATTCACTACCTTAGTGAAAGTTGGGAATTATGGGGGGACAATATGATAAGACAATTGCCCCCGAAAGGTTACATGAAGATTTAATACAATTTGGGATTTAGTTTTTATAGAATAAGTTTTTTGAGAATAGATTTTTTAACCTGTCAGTATTGTTAATACACAAGTTTTAAGATAACTGTTTTTCCTTTCATAAGAAAAAATACTTTTTGGCTGTGAATAATAAGTCTTAATTTATGTGTTTTTAATCCAATCTAATATATAAATGGTCAAATATAAATGGTGCGATATGACATCGCACACATTTTATGGAAAATATGTAATCTGACGCAAAGGACATAAAACTTACATGAATAGATTGGTCTCGTAAATCTTTGTTTATTGTCTCGGCCAGTAAAGGTATTACGTAGACATGCTGTATATTAAAATTAAACACCACAGATATAGATATTAAAATAACAAATATCTTACTTTTTTCGTGCCTTTCGTTGCTTGTTATCGAAACTATTGCAGTGTTCCGTGCAAAACTGTTGTAACTCTGTTACATTCGAATTACAACAGTTTTGCACGGAACTTATTTACAAAAACGCAAAATAGGTAAACTGTTGTTGTTGTAATATTTAGCCGGTTGAGCATTTGAAAGTTACTAAAGTTTTACAGGGGATAGATATGCATGTTTACAATTGAATTCCATGATTACTTCATTTTCATAAAATTTTGAGATACTGCAGTCTTGCACTGAGTGTGCGATATATTTATATATGGAAAAACTTCGTTCAACATCAACTGATGTAACGGGAGCATTTTTCAAACTAACCAAAACATTTGGTTCTAAATTAATTGTTTCCGAGATATAATTTCAGCTAGAACACTGACTACTTCAGAAAGAATATGGTAACCTTTATTTTTTTCCATAGTAGCTTCAAATTTTTTTAAAATATCTTTTCCAATATTACCTCTAACGTTCCGACAACATGACGCAAATTCTTTTATTAATGCTGTACTTTCGAACAATGACAGTTTTGGTGATTCTAACTGAGTAATTGTTTTTTGAACAAAACTAAAATTTGATTTTATAAATGAAAGTTCTTGTTGAAGCAAGTTACTCTGAAAAGTTTGTTTAGAATCCAAAAGAGATTGGGAACTTTCATCTGTTAACGTATCAATTATGTTCTTTATTTTAACAAAATGATCTGCATAAAAATTAGCTGCTTCTAACCATGTTCCCCATCGCGTTAAAATAGGTTGTGGTGGAAGAGGAATGTTAGGTAGCATTTCTTTATAAAGTTGAATTCTTATAGGAGATTTAAGAAATACTTTTTTGACACTGGATATCATGGTATTTACAAGAGGAAACTTTTTTCGTATTTCCTCTGCAACTCTGTTTAATCCATGCGCTACACAAGAAACATTTATTAAATCTGGGAAAAATATTTTTAAATTTTGTCCTGCTTTCACCATATAAGGAGCAGCATCCGATAAAATAAGCAGTAATTTATTAGAAGGAATAGTTGTCGGAAGAAAAAAAGTTGCTAATGTTTCTTGTATAAAACGCGAAATTGTTAAAGCATTTGTTTTCTCAAGTTGCTGGCATGAAATAAGATGAGATTTTGGTAAGGTATCTTCTTTAAGAACACCAATCAATAAATGAGCAATATACTTTCCTGAGGAATCAGTGGTTTCGTCTACAGATATGTAAAAATAATTATCAAAAATTTACATTTGCTAATTTTGAAAGCGGTATGTTTGCAGATACTAATGCGCGACACAAGTCTTCATTAAAAGTTTATTGCTCATCTAATTTTTTTGAAGTAGATTGGAAACATTTAGCCATTGAAGTTTGATGTTTTCCTCCTATTTTTCCTTTTTTTGCAATGTGTGAAGCAGTTCTCACATGTTGGTCTATCTGAAATTTCTTCTCACATGCTATCTATAAATAAAAATAGAATCCTTTATTTTAACCCAACCTTTAAAATATAAAAATATACAAGGTGTTTTTGGTTAATCAAATAACTGGTTTGGAAAAAAAAAACTCGCTAAGTGTTTTAAATGCAGTATTAATCCACAAATTAGTTTTTGTTACTAACCATTAGTACATCATATAACTTATTTTAAAATTCAACAAAAGTTTTTTTTTTGTTAATTCAATTACAATAAAAATAATTGTGTTTTAGAATAGCTGACTTCATAAAAAAAAGTAAAGGTGAAAAATTTTTCTAAATACACACCATTGTATTGTACCATGGACAATTTTTTCTCACTAAAGGAAGCTATTTTTCATTTAAAAACAACCTACGAGTACTAAATTTCAAGTAAATACGTTTATTGGTTTTAAAGTTATTGTTGTTATTAACTAAAAGAATTTAATTTTTTTTAATTTTAACACCCTGTATCTCGAAAAGTAAATAAGTTTGACCCCTCATTAACTATATCGTTTTGTTCAATTTTTCGAGAAGTATCTACAGTCAAACGTTGTAAGTGTCATTTGGAAACACCCTGTATGTATGAACTATTAGATATTTAATAGAAAATATTAGATACTTACAATTTTGCCAGAGACTGATCAGTAGATTTTTCCCATATCCATAGACAGCTCTTTATAAGGTTTAATCCAAGTTGAAGCACTGGTTGTTTTAGGCATTATAAAATCACAATATTCCTTTTTGTTACGCACAACGAGTGTTTACGCTTTGAATATCAAAACAAAAATGATTTACAAATCTGAGCATCAAATTAGAAATGTTTAGGTACCTAATTCAATAAACTGGGAGATTTTGGAAAATCCCTAAATTAGGAACAAAACTATTAGCCGTTTACCTGCTGTTAAGATACAATAAATTGTAGATAGATTTGGGGATTAGATCATAAAATGCAAATGAGCGAACCCTTAGCGATTATTCAATAACTGAATGCCTCAGTGACCGAGACTTTCTAAGAATGTTGAGGGCTACTTAAATTGATCTTCTTTGAAATTGTAAATGTTTTGTACCTGTAGAGATTACGTACTTAGATCATTTCTTGATTAAAATGACTACAAAATTTTATACAAGAATTGAAATAAATTGGTATGTTTAAAAATTTTCAAATACAGTATAAAAATCTGAACTTTTATGCACTTTATGCAAACTTTTATACAAATATGCCAAAATATGAAATATTTGCATAAAATATGCACAATATGCAAAATATGCAATATGCATATTTGCCAAAGTCTAGTCATTACTCTTCAAGATTCCACTGAAGGCCTTAAAAGGCAAAGTTGCGGCATTTGCACGTCTTTAGCAAAAAGCGGCTAAAAAAGACACGAATATCCTGTAATGCTTCTAGGTGCGGACAGTTTGTTTACAATGTAACTTTTATTTATATGTTTCTATATTACTTTTATTATAAAAAAATAGACACTTAGCTTCATGATTTACTGAACATTAGTGTTACTCGGGTACCACGGGTGTGGACGTAATGATGTAAAAACGTTGACAAGTATTTTTAATATATTACATATATTTTTTTCTTTTATTTTGATTATAAATCACTTCGTTCTAAATAATTTTGGGAATTACTAGAAGCTAGAATAAAAATATATACTATCGTAATGATTTACATAAAACAATTGCCAAGGATGCCCAGGTACCTGGTATGGACACAAAGGTTAAAGAGGAACTTGTACAAAAATCCACAAAAAGAAAACTACAAAGTGCAATTTTCATGAAAAACAGAACAATTTTATTCAAAAAAACTAACGACTGTCTAAAGTAAAGCATATGCAGATGACGTGGACATTATAACAAGAACTAGGGCGAGAACTGCGGAAATCCTATCCGAGCTAGTAACAGCAGCAGAACGAATGGGGTTACAGATAAATCAAAATAAAACCAAATTCATGGCGACTAACACAAACACAAGAGCTGGAAATGTTGACACAAATTTAATCATCAATGACCAAAACTTCGAAGCAGTCAAAGAGTTCATATATCTAGGGACATCGGTTAACCCCAATAATAACACCTCTGAGGAAATAAAAGGCAAATAATAATTGCAAGCAGGTGTTATCATGGTCTATCAGAGTACTTAGCTAACAAACGTCTATCTCAAAAAACTCGTACAAGGCTGTATAGAACACTGGTAGTCCCCGTTCTCAGATATGGATCAGAGGTATGGACGCTAACGAAAACAGATGAATCCACTCTATCCATTTTTGAAAGAGAGGTGCTACGCAAGATATTCGGAGCGGTCTGTGAGAACGGAATATGGAGGCGTAGATACAACTTTGAACTGCAGAATATCTACAAGCATACGTTTGGTGGTAAAGATATTACCACTATAATTAAGCGAAACCGCCTGCAGTGGGCAGGACATGTAGCCCGGGCCCCTGAGTCAAAAATGATAAAAAATATTCTAACAGCACAACCCGTGGAAATGAGAAGACGAGGTAGACCAAAGCTGAGGTGGATGGACGGGGTAACACAAGATGCCGAGAAGATCGGAGTCGGCAACTGGAAAATGCAAGCGAGGGACAGAATAGAATGGCGTAGAAAGCTTGAGAAGGTCGAGGCCCTCTAAGGGCTGTAGCACCAAGATAATGATGATGATGTCTAAAGTAAATTAGCTGCTCAGAACTTAATTTTGCAGTAGAATTTTCTATTATTTATATTATTATAGTTGCAATAAATATTTTCTCAGTATTTTTGTCAGTTTCCATGAAACATTTTAACCCTTAATAAGACATGGGATATAAGGAGAATTAATTTGTTTGTTTATATACTTTTGGTATCTAAAGGAGGTAAATAAAACATATGTTTGTTAAAATAAAAAAAAAAGTGGTGGGAACTATTTTCCCGTTGTTCCTTAAAGAATTTTTGTAGGTGGGAAATTAATTACCCTTGTACAATTAGTGAAACAATTTATTTAATTAAAAGGTACACAAATGCATATATGGATGACAAAACTAATTTAAGTCTTAACCACAGCTGTGTGAAATGATTTAAAACATATTTTTGGGCATAAAGCTTGGCAATAACTACATATAACGTTAGTTCGTTTTTTTCTCATTTTGTTGAGCAAAATCTGCATCTTGTATAATTTTGTTGAACATCTGCTAAATGTGGTCCTAAATTTCTCAGCCGAATTTTGTCTGCAACACCAAAGTTTCTCGTTTTTTTATTTTTAAATCACAGGTCGGGATGACTTTACTGTAAAGTCACCTATGAGAGCTCTTCCAAGACGAAGCCTAAAATCCTTGTGGGAAGTATTTTTTTGATCATGAATTCTTGTATACATTATATTATATGCAATAATCACACTTGCATCTAAAAAAAAAGAAAAATCTCATCCACGATTTTCTAGACTTTCTACTTATGGGATATGATGCCCTAAAGTGGTCAAAATGATCAACACCTCCCATGCTTAGTGTATAATCTGCAATCACTTTTGGGCACATTATATCTTTCTTTGTGCCATCTCTTTGTGTATGTTTTATCATGGTTACTTCATGTGGTTGATTGGCAGTTGTAATAACCGTGACTTCTTTGGTATCTAACCACTTTATTGCTGTTATAGGGCCACTGCTCAAACAATAGAATTCATTTTTTCGAAGTTTTTTATTTTTGGTTTGTTTTTTTCTCATGAAATCAGGTAAACCTTTGCGAATAGGTCTGACAGTACTATAGCATACAGCTGTTTAGCATATATATCTTCCAACAGTTTGCAACTCATAAAAAAGTTATCAAAAACAACCAAAGATTTGTGTGGTATATCTTGGCATAATTCAGTTACAACCATATGTCCCAAGCCATCATTTTCACTGCCTTCAGTTTTTCCAGTGTAGATAAAAAACTGGTACAGATATCCAGTAAGAGCATCACACTTTGCCCAAATTTTATACCCACGCTTAATTGGCTTCTTGGGCATATACTGTTTGATAGAACTACGTCCTTTAAATTTCACCATACATTCATCAATAGAAAATCTACTTCCAGAAGAAGCTTGTTCTTTGAAAATTTCATTTAGTCTATCTATAAATGGTCATAATTTATACAATACGACAAAGTTTAATGAGCCTCTCTCTGCAGCTGCTGAATTATCATTTAGATGGATATTTTCTATTAACTTTTTGAACCTGGTTATTGACTTGGCACTTGACTAATATAAATCCCTGTCTGGTAAAGGGTGCATTCCCATTATAATAAAACACGAAGCAATGCCCTTATTTCTTCTTAACTAGTGTTTTTGTAATTTTTGCTGTCTTTTTGTAGAACATATAAATTCGTTTGAGCAACAATTTGTTCTATTAGATCAGAAGAGAAGAATTCTCAAAATAAAATATTGGTTGGCTTTTATGGGTGAATTGAATATTTGACTGTAAAACAGACTCAAATTTAGGTATGTCTGGAACATCTGTTTCAGAGATCAATTGTCTATTTGATTTTTGAATTCGTTGCTCAGCAGTAAAAATATTTAGGGGAACCGCTGAACTCTGTTCTACCAAGACACATTGATTTTCCTGAGGGTCATTCTAAGAGGTTCTTTCAATCGTGAAATTTACTTCGATGGATGTAGAAGGAACATCTTCATCAGCTTCACCAATCAATTGCTCAATTCTGCTATGAATAACGACTAGATGAGGATGGTAAAAAATTTCATTATCATTACCATCAGAGTCGAGATCAACATCAGACCAATCTTCTTCTAAGGAGACAAGGAGTTCACGCTCTGATAATCCCTTTCTTGAATTCATAATGCTAAAATTTAATAGAAATTTTACTGTTTTTGACCTATCACTTTGCGTTTTTTTTATGGATTTTTACAAGGGGAATTATTTTCCCACCAACTTCAAAGGCAAAAATAAGTATCTTTTCATAAATTTTTATAACAAATTACAATGTATTTAGCTTGCCCAAACAATACATATATCAAAAATACAATTACTTTAGGCTTACCAGAAATTTTGGAGCAGATTCGCCAAATAATTTGCGAAATTGTAATAAAAAACAACTTTTGGCGGCAAGAAATATCAAAACCTATAAACATCTACTTGTCGATTGTCAACTAAACATCAGATCCGTCTAGTAACTATCAGACTAGTTGGGAATTTATCCATGAAGCGAATACTTACTATCACAAAATTCAACATTATGTGTATTGACAGCGACAATTCAAATTTGGCGGCAAAGTAAAGTGGGAAATTTGTTCTCGTTGTCTTATTAAGGGTTAACACGCTTTCGTAAAAAACCTGTTGTGCTAAAAAAACTAGCCATATTATTGTGATCAGCACACCCCATTTACTATAGGATTTTTATTAAACTTTCCATTAAACAAAAACAAGTATTTGCTTATGATGATTTATTTTGTTTTTCTGTTTATTTGTGTTTGTATGTTCATTTATATGAAATATTTTGATTTTCTTCCATAACATTTAATATACTGTTCGATTTGCTTGTCTATTTTAATCATAGTTTCAAGATTCTGAATAAATAAATCC
Source organism: Diabrotica undecimpunctata (assembly GCF_040954645.1). Lineage (NCBI taxonomy): Eukaryota > Metazoa > Arthropoda > Insecta > Coleoptera > Chrysomelidae > Diabrotica > Diabrotica undecimpunctata. Next base: position 39,839,917 of record NC_092808.1, on the reverse strand, counting down.
TATTTTGCTAGAATTCGAAAGGTATTTTGCATTTAATTAATATGCTGCGGTGTAGTATGCATTTGAGTTTGTAATTAATGTATAATGAGAATTTGCCAATATTATAAAACTAGAACTACTTTATCTGTCGTTTTGACTTTCAGACTAATGACTACCAAATGAAATTTAGTAAATAACGTTCTAGCAAATGAGGTTTTAGGCATTAAAGGAAAACTTAACAATAAATTATTTATTACTGACATTTATTTTTTCGTATATAATGTCATAAGAGAGGAAATTTCACCGGCAATATTTTCAACTGGTATGAAAGTTTGTTGCCTGGAAATTTTCGCGAATTCAATTTTGACAGATTTTGCCAAAATTTCATAAGCGAAAATTGCCAAAAGACAACAAACATGAATAAAACTAGAAGAAAATTTTGCCGGCAAATAATTTTCTCTCGAATGATATTCGACAAGACAATTTCACGAGACCATATCATTAATGCACCATTTCAACGATAATCTTTATTTATTTGTTAATAATATTAAATATACAATTATTATAAGCTATAGTAGTTCATTGTCATCATCATTTTGGCTTTACAACCCTGTGTGGGTCCTATCCTCCTCAAGAATTTTTCTCCAGTCGTCCCTATCCATCGCCTTCCTCCGCCAAGCACGTATTTCCATATTTCTCATATCTTGGTCTATGTTATCTAGGAATCTTGTTCTGGGTCTTCCTCTTTTTCTTTGACCAATAGGTCTATCAAGGAGCGTTTTTCTAGCTGGGTCGGTTTGCTCCATCCGCATTACATGGCCTACCCACCTCAGACTTCCTATCTTTATGTGTTTTACGATATCTGGTTCCTGGTATATCCTATAGAGTTCGAAGTTGTATCGTCTTCTCCAGACACCATTTTCATTAACCGCTCCGTAGATGCGCCTTAGTATTTTTCTTTCGAAACATCCTAACATGTTTTCATTACTTTTTGTTAAAGTCCAGGTTTCTGAACCATATATTAGGACTGGGCGTATTATTGTTTTGTACAGTTTTACTTTTGTATTTCTTGATATAACTGTAGATTTAAAAAGGAGATTAAGCCCAAAATAGCATCTATTAGCCGTGCAAATTCTGCGGTTTATCTCTGCGGTAGTGTCATTTTCAGTATTGACGAGCGTTCCCAGGTATAGTAGTTTGCACATTTTATTTTATCAAATCATGATTTTGTATATGAATAACCTGTAGCATTTGGGAACTCGAAGGTCCAGCTTCATTTGTTGTTCTGAGATTTTTGATCAACTTCTGGCGGTGACTTGAATCCAATTGCAGATATGGTTTTGGAGAACTTGCATTTAAGTCACCCGTTAACTCGTAATTAATGCTATTCCTAAACACCTTGCTTGAACAAGGCTGTTACAGCTGACAGTCGATGAGAATGGTTTGTTATTTTAAGTTTTTTTGTGTCTATTCCAATTTTCAGCTGATATTTTTGTCCACTTAGATACAGTGTTGTGGACAACAAAAATCAAATTTCGTACCGGTTGTATGGTGACAATAAAAGGTCTAAAAGTTCTGTTGCAGCATCTCGAAAGGGCCGGATTTGTTTACTTAAAACTGAGACGAATAAACCAAGATAGTTTAGAAAATGTTTACACACGTTTAAAAAATATCAAGCAAAATATTTTCGAACCTATAAATGTTACAAAAAATATAAATACCGCTATATATATTCCTGATTCAAGCTACCGGTACGAAAAAAATATAGGTACAGAAGGTACATAGGTGCATTTACTTATGTACGAGTATGTGGATATTTGATCAAAAAAGCTTTACAAATACATGATTGCACTCTTTGCAATAAAGTTTTTCAAGAAGCTGAAATTATGAATAACAGTAATCTATTCACTAGACTAAAAGCATACAGTACTAAAAATAGTTGTTTTAGAAATCTAATGACACCAAGTTATCAGTTCGTTTTGTTTATTAACCAATTGGAAATGATATATGTTTTACCACTTTGAACCATTTTGATCAACTTTCTTGCAAAAGTGGAATTTTTAAAACTTTGTTTAAAGAGATGTCAAAAATACTTTTTGACCATCCATATCTTAACTTTTCAATATCATACATTGTGAATGTATGAGATTAAAATTTTTTTATTCGTTAAAATATACCATGATGTAGAGACCTACATCATTTAAAAAAATTAAAACCATCTAAGAGAAAAATAAACATTTTGTCTCATATTTAAATTCCAAATGAATATTTTACGTTGTCAATATTGCAATTGGAAACTGTTGAATGTGTCTTTATTTTGCAGAAAGAATCTTCTGTATTATTTTGTTGGCTTAGCAACAATACTTAAATTGTACTTTAGCTATCGTTATTCTTTCTTTGCCGTTTTTCGATTTGGTAAAACTTAGTACTTTCAAAAGTAATCACTAGACTAGGAATTTCTAAAACTTTGTTTAAAGATCTTGTTGTGAAGCTATGTATCTGTGGTCTGTGAATCTGTGGTATGAGTTTATATATTTTCTTTAATCTTTATAGATGTGCATTATGGCAAATAAAAATTTAAACACAGGGATAAAAATTAAGTAAAATAATCTCAATGCTTGTATCCTTGATTATCGATACACTTTAAGGAAAAGTACCATGTGTGACAAGACATCACCAGTTTTATTGATTCTTTACTGTAAAATTAAAATGTTTTGAACTTGTGATATTTTAATTAACTTTAAAATTTATATTAAAACTTTTAATTTTCTTAGTACTGCGTGAATTACAATAAAGCAAATTAGTCTGTATGCAGCGCTTTTAAATAAAACAGTAGTCATCAGTATTTTTATTTATTATTTTAAATATAAAATATATACAACTATTTATTTATCTACATAGAAATGCATGGAAAAAAATTTCATAATCAAAACAATTACATTAAGCTTCTCCTTATCAGATACTTGATGTAAATATGATAAATATAGAGTGTTCAAAAGGTACCAGTATAGCGGCATTTTTGGCAATACCAAGCAATACTTGGAATGTCTACTAAACTCATACATTCAAAATGATACCAACCTATATTGCAATCTTCTACATCGCACTGGATCATATGTCTTCCAAGATATATACTGCGATAAATGACTCAGAGCTATCCCCCATTTTCTAGTAAAATATTTTCTTAAGAGCTCAGCCATTATGAGCTCCAAATTGAATTTTATTGCAATTCACATTCTTTTTGGAAAACATTAAAATCGGGCAAAATTCTTTCTTAAAAAAAAAAACAAAATTGCAATATGTTAAGTTCGTTAAAAAAATTTCATTTGCACCTGCATATGTGATTTTTTGTATCACTGTTCCTATGCAAACAATTTCTTTTCATTCTTAAATACGCCTTTATGTCTATACAATTATTTTTGTATAACAAACAAGGTCACTTTACCTTCAGGCTTCCCCCCGAACAGCACTCACAATACAATTTTCACTTATAAGAAAACCAACTGCGTTGATATGAAAATCGTGATTTTCTGCCATATGGCAGAAGAGGGAAAATGACAGAAATCAACAATCGTGCAACTTCTTTGTGAGCAGGCCAAGATCCACAACGGATTGTCGAAACACTTATGATGATGAATCCTGTCGACCCTTTGAATATACCAATTTTGGTTTTCTGATTGCTGCTTGTATTTTTTTCAATATTCATAATTTATTCAAAATCTAAAGACAAGTTGGTTAATTTTGAAATTTTTATGAGTTCGAGATAATTTTTATTCGTGTGACTTTTATCGAATACTTCTAAAACATAAGGGAAAATTTTGTTTGCCTCTGATTTAAAAGCACTAGAAAATGGTTTCCCAATTCGCACAACTGAAGCATTAAGTTCTAATTCATCCATTCTTCTTAGGATATTTTGAATCATATGATTTGAAACTTAAATAACATTTCTATTCTTGGTTTGCTTCGTGAAAGAGTTTCCCCAATCCATTTTAATAACTGGTACCAAGGGCACTTGTGAAGAGATTGATGGCACTGTATATCTACTAAGTACGCCTGTGCAAGATAATTCAGCCTTTTCCCTGCTTCCATACTCAGCTGTAAATAAAATTGCATCCACATGGCTACAAACTTCACTATAGTCAGCCATACATATGCATTGATCTTCTGAGAATATTTGACCTCAAAAACATTATTTTTAAAACTTAAAAGAACTCTTGTACAATCATTTGACTAATCAATAATTCCACTAGACCATGCAGTTCTAAAAACGTACCTTTCCCAATAAAATGAAGAAACCGTTAACCATGTCCCAGAATTTACAACAAAACCAGACTCAAAATACTTGAACAAATAGGTACAAGTTTTTGTAAGACTTTATTTATTTTTTTGGTGTAGTAGCTGTGTGTTCAAACTAAATAAGAAACAATATCCATGTTTTATTTATATCTAGTTCTTGCAAATTAAATGAAAGAATTTTTATATCATGTGACAACTTCAGCTTCATTTGATATCTGTAAATAAATATTTTACTTAATAACTGTAAAAAACAAACACTCCTATTTTGTAAATAAAGAAAAATGAGATTTTGCAGCTTACCTTTTACAAATATCAGGATTTTCAAGCAATATTGTCTTTAAATAGTCACTCTGCATCTCAAATAACTGTAAAAAACAAACACTCCTATTTTGTAAATAACGAAAACTGAGATTTTGCAGCTTACCTTTTACAAATATCAGGATTTTTAAGCAATATTGTCTTTAAATAGTCACTCTGCATCTCAAAAATAATATTCAATCACAAAAATCTCTAAAAATACTGAAAAACAACGAACAATAATGCTTTGTTATGATACTTTATCAAAAGGTTTGCCCTCGGACGCCATGTTGTGTCACGTGATAAATGGCTAATATCGCGCAGTCATTATGCAAGCGCTCATTAAATCGGAAACTGAACTGCATTTTTTCGTAAGTCGATTTAGTAACTGTTTTTTTCTTTATCAGAAAATATAACATTTCATTTATTACTACGTTTTCAAAACACAAACATTACTTAAGACTAAATATATTGCATAAATGGTTCAACTGGTATCCTCCTTCTCCTCAGTCCTAATCCCTTTTGGGATGTGGTGACACCATCAGGCCTTTACAGTTTTTGCACGATTTCTCTCCATCCTTCTCTGTCCTAGGTTAGTTGTTCGGCTTCATGTAATCCTTGGTTAATCAGTATTTTTGTTTAATCTACCCAACGGCTTGGAGATCTTCCCCTAGATCTCTTTCCTTCAACTCTACCCTCGACTATCAGTTTTTCCATCGTACCTGTTCTTCTAGCAATGTGTCCAAAATACTGCAAATATCTCTGTTGTATTTGTTTAAGCAATCTATCCTTCACTTTAAGTTGTTCTTATATCGATACGTTAGTGCGACGATCAATCCAGGATATTCTCAACATGCGGCATATAGCCACATTTCAAAAGCGCCCAGTTTATTTTTATCCGCTTTCTTTAAGGTGTACGGTTCGGATGCATATGTCGCGGAAAAAATGAGCGCCCTTACCAGCCTTAATTTTGTGTGTATTGTTATGCTAGAATTTTTCCAAATTGCTACCAGTTTCATCAAAGCTGTACTAGCAATAGTTAACCTTCTACGTATCTCTCTGTCACACCCTCCGTCATTTGTTATTAGGGACCCCAGGTATATGAAACTATTTACTACTTCAAAGCCCCCATTTTTTTTTGTTTTGTGGAAGATTATTTCGAGCTCTGTCTACTATGACGATCTTTGTCTTACTCTTATTTAGCTGTAGTCCATATGTTTTGCTTTTTTCCTACAGACGTCTCATTATGTCTTCCATTTCTTCTTGATTTGCCGCGATTATTAAAATGTCATCTGCATATCTCAAGTTATTGATTTTTTGACCTCCTACTGATATTCCGCCCTTCCATCCATCTAGTACCTTTCGCATAATGTGTTCGCTGTAGATATTAAACAGAGTTGGCGAGATTATGCATCCCTGCCCAAAACATGCCTCTGTTCTGAAATGATCGGAATGGGTGTTGCTTATTTTTACTGTGCAACTCTTATTTTCATATAGACTTCTGATTAGTTGAATTAAGTGGTGAGGTGTTTCCATTTCCGCTAGTATGAACCATAGCTGCTGCCATTTGACTTTATCGAAGGCCTTTGTGTAATCTACAAAGCACATACGCATAGGAGTATTGAATTCACGAGTTTTTTCGATTAGCTGTCTGACATTAACGATGTGTTCTCTTGTGCCTTTTCCTGGGACAAATCCCGCTTGTTCTTCTGATATCTGAGGCAATAGAAAAGCTTTTAGTCTTTCATGTATTACATGAAGTAGAACCTTGCTTGCATGGGATATTAAGGTTACCGTTCTGTAGTTGCTGCAATCTAGTGGAGTTCCTTTTTTGAATATAGGGTTTAAAGTGGATGTTGTCCCGTCGTTGGGCCACTCTCCGGTTTCCCAAATCTTTTTGCAGATCATATGCATAACATTTACTCCGACATCTCCAGTCTCTTTTAAAACTTCTGCGGTGATCTGGTCTGCGCCAGGAGATTTTCTATTTTTCAACTTTTTGATTGCCTTTTCTACCTTTGACTTTAGAATTTTTGGTTCTCTCTCTGTAGTGAACTCATCGTGATTTGCATTCTGGAGATCAACTGCATAATAGACTTTGACAATATTTTCTCCATACCCCGCAATCCCTTGCTCGTCATTTATAATGTTATGTTGGTTTTGATCCATTATTGTTTGTATGATTGATTTAAATTCCCTTGATAGATATCGGACTTTATTATATAGCCCATGAGATTCATAGCGGTTTGCATGTCTCTCTAGTTCTTCGCATTCTTCATTTATATGTTTATTTTTATCATCCCCACATGCTCTTTTAATTTCTTTATTTAACCCTGCTAATTCGTTTTTGTTGCTGTCGTTTTGATATATGAGAGATTTGATTCTCCTTCGCTCTTCGAGAAGTTGCAGCGTTTTGTCTGTCATCCAGTGATTTCTTTTGATGATCTTTTTTTCGGTTCTGGTTCTTTCTACAGAGGTTTCTATGGCATTTCTGAAATCTTTCCACATTTCTTCTGGGTTGTCTTGTGGGTTTAACATACTAGTTTCCTTTAATGCATTTCTAAATGTTTTCGGATGTGAAATATCCAGCCTGTTTTGATTTTGGTGCGGCATTGTTCTTTTTAGCTTCATCCTAAAGCAAGCCCATAACAATTTATGTCAGCTCTTGGTCTAGTTTTTACGTTTGTAAAACGTGTCTTCCATGTGTTTCTAATCAATATATAGTCGATTTGGTTCTTGTATTCTCCATTTGCGCTGGTCCACGTCGATAAACGACAAACGTCGATAAACTTATCAACTGGTATAATAAACCTCAAAGAGATTACTTCAACGATACAAAAATTTAAAGATCGCATTTTTGGTCACTTATTGCGTTTTTTCTTATAGAAAAAAATAGAGTAAATAAATAAATTTTCAATTATTATTTATGTACCGCCTGAATGGCCATTCATTTATTAAGAGCGGATGGTATTCTTTTCTTTCGTATTTATTGCATAACAGTTAACAAAAAAATACCAAAATTATTCGAAACATCCAAAATAATTCCGATATTTCAATGATATCTTCTACAAGTGGTAGAAATATAAGAAGCTTATTACGATTCAAGCTTCCTCCTAGAAGTAATAATAATCAAAACAATAACAAATGTTAGTTCTGTCAGACTTACAAATGGTTGAACACTAATGGCGGTTTTTTATTCGAATTGGCGTAAATCGACCGGCCTAGCAATGTTTGATTAATTTACGAAGCAATATAATTCGATGCAGTGATTAATCATTTCAAAGTATGCAGTGTAAAAGGAGATTAGAGATTTTATTGATTTATAAGCTAATCATCCAATTTGAAAAATAATGGACGATTTTAAAGTACTTGAAAAAGAGTAATCGCCTTTGTATGAAAATAAATGTTTTGTTTTATGTAAAAACAATTTTTTATACTAGCTTTGAAGACTTCGTTTCTAATTGATTGTTTTTACGTGTGATTGAGATAAGTAATGAACACTTTTTTTGCAAATAGATTATATTTTTTTTTAACAGTTTTTGTATATTATATGTATTTAAACTCAATTATAGAGTATGGTCACATATCGATGGCTAAAATGACAAATATTGTATGTCCAAAATTGATGTTTACAGCAATATTAATTTGAAAGTTTGCGTTAACCTTGACAAACCGTACATATTTTAAAAGTAATTAAATTACAGTTGAGTTCATGTTACACATTTTTTATATATTATTCAGATCTATTTCTATTAGGGTTAAATTTTTATTTTAATCACATTTAACAAGCTAAAAGGACATACAATACATGTAAAGTAGAATATAGACATACAAAATATCATTATTTCCATACTGTAATTGTGAAAATATCATAAAATCAGGTTTAATATAATAATATTAGTACAAAAGAAATTTTTATTAACGGAAAAAACATGCACAAAGTCAAACACAATTAAAACTTAGTCAGTTTCGTATTCAGAATCCCTTGGAACAATATCTTTATCCTCTACGGAGGTAGGTAATGTCTCTACAAAGTTTCTGTAATCTTCTGGAATTACCTTCTCGCGTAAGAGACACAGTAGGTCATGCTTTTTGGATTGGATATTGGCAAAAAACTGTTATACTGTTGTTCAAGATGTTCATCATGGACATTTTCACACTTTTGTGTGTTCTCTAACTGCGTGTGCCTATGTCATCTACGTTCAATTTTAAAAAGTCTATAGAGATTAGACTACCAAAGAGAATTGAAGTACTATTATAAAAATAATACATCAATCAACCATGGGAGCTTATCGTCTATGCCTTTCCTATGTGGGATCGTATGTATCGAATATATCTGCAATAAAAAACTGTTTTCAGAACAACATATTATGAGCTTTTAACACAAATTCAGATAATGAAATAGATAATGAAATGTAAGGTATGAAGGAAACATTGAATTTAATTAAAAAATTGACTCAAGGTATTTTGGCAAATGTGTAGCTAAAAAAATTTAAGAAATAAGTCTTGAATATATCAAAGTAAATACGTTTTAGTTTTGTAATGATATCAGTCCATATCTTGGAGTCCTAACTGCAGCGAAGGGCGAGATTGGTAAGATCAAAGAAATGGTAAAGTCACTGAAGTATTGGAGGTGGCCTATACGACCTAATTACATTTGGTATACCTGGGACTTTGTATCTTCTTTGTGCAATAAATTCACTTAACCCTGCTGTACCGTTCGAGTCAACTACGCAAATATACTGTTCGTGTCAGTATGACCCAACTATGGTTTAAGGTCCTTAATCGAAATAAAATAAGCTAATGGTGCTAAACAAATCTAAACAAATTAATAAAAAGTTAAAGGCATTTTTTTCTTTCCCAGAAAAGCGTTAGAACAAATACCTACAAAATTTAATTTAGTTTACAACTGGGACAGTAATAAAAAGAATGGGTTGTTCAAATACGTTTGTGACATACACAACATAAAATATTAGTCTTGTTATCGTTTTTAGAGAAAAAATTACAGCGTGCTCGTTTAGCAGGCGGAGTTGGATTGTTCATCGACGGTTCACTAGAATTTCCATCTTCTCTATTCGCTTCTGTTCGTGTTCTTTCTACTAATTTTTGTGAATCTTCAGTCCTTGGTAAATTTTTCATGGAAAGGATAAGTGGTTTCACCAGTGTTTTTCCCAATTCCTCAAGAAAAATTTGCCGTTTTGTAAGTTTGTTGGTGCTCCATTGGGGATTTATTGATGTCCATAAAACTAACGCGTTGTAGGCATAAATGTCCAGCATATTATAAAATACAATCAGAGGCCGGCGATTTGTCTTCCTATTACATGTATATGTACCAACAAGCTGATCTAGAGTGTCCTCGGCTCCCTTACTGGAAGTGTAATCTAAAATAATTTGAGGTTTTTTGTCATTTCTGTCACTAATAGCCTTAACATGATGCAAAATACTCATAAGAATAACATTTTTATTCCTTTTAGGAATATAGTTAACAACAGTAGTATCTTGCGTAAAGTAAAAAGACAAACTATGAACTTCTTTATTCGCAATTTGTGTTGAAAGCTCTGGCTAATTTTTTCTTATAGGCCCCAGCATTGTATGTTTTTATTTTAGAAGAAGTTGTCCTAAATTATATAATGTAAAAAAGTTCTCACAAGTAATATTGTGGCCTTTCTAATCACTACACAAGTCGCACACCAACGCATTCCCTGATCCCGTTCCGGCGCGGGACCTGCTTCCTTTACTGTATAGATCTGCAATTTTGGAGCATACGAACTTTTACTGTCACATAAAGCCAAACTTTTATGCCACATTTCGATGGTTGGCTTGGAATGTACTGTTTGAAAGGACAGCAGCGTCTAAATACAACTAACTGCTCGTCGACAGTAATATTTTCATCAGGGTTAAAAAATTTTGGTAGATTTTTTACCCATTTTTCCCAAATTTCACGTATTGCAGCAACTTTATCAGTACGTCTCCTATCCTGTCTAGTAGTATTGTTATCAGAACGTATTACTTGCGAAATCTTTGTAAATACTTCCAGGGACATTGTTGCTCGAAATACACTACGACTCGTTTCTTCTTTTCACAAAATTTTAGTTAATTCGCCATGGGACTTAAAAACCTCAGCTAACAATAAAAGACCAATGTATGCTTAAAAACCAATTTTATCCAAGTCTTTTCAGTTGGTTTTAAAAACACGCTATCCTTCCATGTTGATTATATTTATAATTTCGTTTTCAACTGTGTCAGAAAAGAGTGCGTCAAATGAATTTTTGCGTACCTTTTAATTCCTGGAACATTATTGAAGTTATACTTCTATACGCACGGTCGGCGTTGGAAATTTGCATGAGAGTGAATCTGTGAAACCATTACATATGTAAGATAATGAGTAAGAGAGAGACAGAAGTAATATTTTCTCTCTCTTCCTTTCTCGAGAATAAAAACGTTCCTTTTGTATATATATTTAATATTATATATAATCTAATATGTATTAATATTATTATTTATGTGATATGTTTTGTATTATTTAAAATTAAAAAGTTTATAATTATTTTAGGCTTCTGTATTTCAAAATAATTACTCTTTTACCGAGAACTGTCAATTTTGAAATCCGTTAGTGTCATGTCTAATTGGCAAATCCTTTACGTGTTTGGTTCATACGCTGGTGGTTGTGAGTTCGAATCCCAATTATGAATTTCCTTTTTTATTTTTGAAATATTTAAAAACCTCACGTTAATCTTATTAAATATATGTAATATATGCAAAATACATTAATTTTAAAATAAAATAAAAATTTACAACATAATCCGAGTTGTTGGTTTTTTATTTTTATCTTCGTAAAGTAAGTTATGTATATTGGCAGTTTTAAATATTTATGAATATTACATTTTAATTTATATTGTATTGTAAGATTGAATTATGTTGCAGTGTATGTGTAATTTTCTTTGCATTCAACTCCTTTTATACATATATAAAAATAAAAATATATATTTTCAATAAAATATTGATGCAATCCTTCATTTACTATACTCCTATCACAGGTCAAATGTTTATATACAGCAAACGATGCACCATATACCTATATAACTAATTCTTTTTCTCTTTCTGCTCTATCTTACCCATAGGATTACATATGTAATGATTGTGCAGATTGACTCCTATATAAATTTTTAACGGCGAACGCGTGTATAGAAGTATAACTTCTACCGGCAGTCCCACTGGACTGCCACACCCGTTTTTTTTTATATAACATTGGCGGAAAAACGACCGCGTTGATAAGGAGGATCGAGAGACCACTGGATATTACCGTCTTTTGAAGGAACTGTTACAGAAGGTTCTACAGAATGTTGTACTTAGAATGGAACAGCAGAGTCATCACTACTTTCTTTCTCACTCTCACTACTTATATTATTTTCTGTTTCTGATATGTACTCATCATTCTCTGACACGTTCGTGAGCTCGAGAAGCCCATCTTCGATTAGCGTTCTTTGATGCGACATTATCAACATGCAAACATAGACTGAAATTTGCATCAGTGTCCTATTAGTATCAGCCTACCACTTGTCTATCACCCCCACTTCCTTCCACGTGACATGCCCTTCTAAATGATATCGTCCGGCTACACTACACATTTTTTACAAGTTCTAACTTGCAGAAACTTGTTTCTATTTATAGACGTACCTGACTGACAAACTGTTAGAAAATATATAAAATATTGTCAACTAAACATACGTACACAGGTAATTTTTACCGGTTTAAATACGTAGGTCATATTGACCCGAACGTACTATAGATAACAATTTAATTTTTATCAAAAAAATCAGGAACTTGATTTTTATGTCGTATGCAATGGAAAGATATCATATTAGGTAATAAAGTCACGAAACACCAAAACGTTACGCCGCGTAATAATTTGCAAAATAAAAACAAATTTTTTTGGGTCAAATAGACCCGAACAGGACAGCAGGTTAAGCAAATGTTCAAACGTGGTTGTTGTTCTATACCTGATTGCGACAGATTATGGTTAAACCAGGTTGAATTATAGACAGTTGAACTAGTATTCGTTAAATTTATTTTGGGTAGTATCCGTTATATGAATTTCTTCTGTTTTTGCTGTATGCGACCAATGGTGGTTACGTCAAATGTTATTATAAGCGCAAATATATTTTATTTTTGTGTATTTTTGTATTTATAAAAACTTAAAATCTCTAAGTTGTCTTAATTATTTGCTTAACAATATTAAAACTAAAAAAGAATTGATAATAAACAAACCGCGATTTCTTAAACTTTGTTTAAGAAGTACAGTGATGTAGGGTTTCTTTGCCCCAAAAAAAAATTTATTATAAATTTACAAGTCTTAAATAAACAAGTCTTACTTTATTGAATTGAATTAAATGGCCTACTTTGTACTATATTTCAAATGGACGAATTCTAGACCTTGTCAATCTATTATTTTTAAATTAAAAGCTTAAGTCAGGAACTTATTACTTATTTACTTGTATGTTCCAATCCATTTTTGGTATTAAATTGACCTCTTAATCTACATAATATTATAACGTTTTTTTTTAAATTTCCATTTATTTTATTTATTCATTTAATAATAAATACTTACTCTAAATTAAATATAAAATCAATTAAGTATTCACAAATAATTGATCAGAAATTTTACATTATCAATTTGTATTTTCCTAAATGAAACACCATCTCTTGCAATCACGCCAACTGTGTAAGTACATGAATTCGGTGATTTGCAAAATTGTTTGATATATTTTCTATCAATTTTCTTTCAACACGTTTCGTAATTATTGTAGAAAGAGAGTTTTAAAATAAATAATGGCCTTTGTTATTTCCACACTTCGGCACGTTTTCTCAATTGGAGCTTTCCATTATTTGCTCGTTTTTCTAATGAAAGTCTAACGATGGATATTACGCTCTGTAAAGTAAATAAATATACCGGATATTACAAATTTAATTTGCGATATTGTTCAACGTTTTTCGTTAATATTTGCAAATATTAAATTATTTCAGTGTTGATTCAAACAATAATTTATTATTTTTAAAAGTATAAAAAGTTGAAACAGGAAAACTATGACAAGTAGAACGTATCTGAGGAAAGTAACGTTGGTACAAACATGACCTGTTCCAGATCAATGGATAAGCAGCAAACCTTGCTACCAGGTTGTTATGAATATCCCGGACTGGATCAGATACCACCCGAGGCAGTGAAGGGTCTAGGACAAGCGGAGCCTGCGTGGCTTCTGGAACACATAAATGGACTGCTAGAAGCACAAAGCTTCCCTGAGCCTTGGAGGACATACAGGTTAATACTGCTCCCCAAGGCTAGGGAAAAGTATCGCCCCATCTGTCTTCTTCCATGCATTAGTAAGCTGTATGAAAGGATGCTGCGTGTACGTATAGACGACATGATTGAGAGATCAGGTGGTTTATCTTGGAGGCAATTTGGTTTTTGTAAAGGGAAAAGCACGATTGATGAAATCATGAGTTTACCCGGATTATTGCGCAACAGAGGGGAGAGGAGATGGATAGTAGAAAGGAACAGAATGAAGAGAGAGACAGGTGTGAATTTTGTTACAGTGAGAGAAATGATTGAGAGAATGATAGAAAATAAATCAGATTGGACTAACATACACAGCTATATCCGTGCAGTGATCAAGAAAAAGGAAGAGGAAGAAAGACAGCTGAACCAACAGCAAAGGTAAAAGATGCTGAAAGTTGAAGCTACAAAAGTGGGTCAAAGTATATAAGTTAGAATGCGTGAGTCAGACTGTGGGGAAGGAGGAAATGCCCGTCTGGGAATGATGCCATACTAGGAGCCATGAGGATCTTCTACGCGCTACCTGGAACGAGACGGGGAGCCTCCTTGCTGATGAATGGAGTGTGGATGTGTATGAATGAATAATGAATGAATGAGGTAGTGCTTCGGAAGCGATGCCGGTCTTACAGCGGCCATTCCGCTTCCGGATCGCTGGATGACAGAGGAGGGTCTGGTTTAGCAGGGAGGCGTTCGGCATAGACTCGGCGACGAGAGTACATTTTAAAGTACCTCGAAAACTATCGCCGGGAGTACGAAGAACGAATCCTGCACTAAGGTCAGTCATGTGGCGTTCTGGACTAAGATGTCTTTTGAAGATTCCTAATTCCAGATAGGTTGTTGTGAATGTATTGTATCATGCCTAAGTAGTTGTCTTGCCTTTTCGGCTTTTCTTTGGTGAAGTTTTAGCTCACATTTTGTAGCTAAAAGTAAAACTAAATAGAGATCTTAGACAAGGATCTCCTTGTCTAAGACCTCTATTTACTGTAAACTCATCCGATGAAAATCCTTTCCATATTACATGATTTCGTGTACTATTTAGAGTCATTCTTACTAAACTAACCAGTTTTGCGGATATTCCCAAGGAGCTTAATGCTTGATACGTTTTATTCATCATCATAAATCATTATAGTTATCATTTACCTTCAAAGATTAATTCAGTCATTAATTCCCTTTTCTTCAGATCAATACGCATTTGCGATGATGCAAGTAGATCCGCTGAGCTCTCTAGTTTAAAACAAGCCTTCATCCAAAACAGTTAGTGTAAAAATTACAACAATAGGAGCATCCACAGACGTTAATCTCCCACTCAATCTCAAACCAAAGACCTAGACCCTCACCATACGAAAGATTTTCTTCCTTACATCAAATGTGTCACTGACAAAATCGACAAAATTCTTTTGTCGCCCCAACAAAACTTTTTATTTCTTTTCAGATCAAATTAACGTCACTTCCAACACAAAAACAAGTTTACAATTCGAATTCAACGGGTCAAACTACATCCTAAAATTCTATGGAGTTTGATCGGCTACAAAACAGCCCTGGCCTCTGGACTATAATATGTGAAGGTTCTGTCGTTAATCGTAGTACGAGAGCTTGCTATGTATATTTCTGGCCTAACAATGAAAAACAAATATTGTTGGTCGGAAATGACTTTATTGCTTTATTGCCATAAAAATCAACACACTTTTGCAAGCCTTTGAACCAATTTTTGAAGCACTTTTTCCTCAGATGGATGTGACTTCAAAAGATGGATTTTGATAGCTTTACCTGCTTCTCTAGAAGTTGAAAATCGTTGGCTACGCAATTTATTTTTGATGTGCAGAAATAACAAGAAGTCATTGGATGCCAACTCAGGACTGTACAGGGGATAAACTGTAAATTCGATCTTTTGGCCGGTCAAAAACTCGTTTGTTTTTATTCTTTTTTCGAATTTTACTAAACATTTCTGGTAAACAAATGATTGTATTCCATTGAGAATTGACCGCTTTACATTTTGTAACGGCACTGTAGCTACATGACTATTTATTCTAAAGAAACAAGCGACCATTTGTTCTGATGTGCTTCTGCCACGAACAACTTGTGTTGGATGTCGTTCATTTTGATGTGATGTCGTGTAGATGTTATACACAGCAGTTGATGCACAGCGATCCCATTTCTTCAACATTTCGTTGCCCCAATTGACACGAGCCTCTTTTTGGCCCCTTTTCAGATCATGTGAACAAATATTTTTTTACAGCCAAATGATCATGAAATATCTTATTGATGATTGTAATATTAATGCCCAAGAATGGTTTAATGTCACGGTATGTCACACGGCGAATTCGTCCTGGAGAAAGGTTTGACCACGACTCAATTCATTGTACCAATTTTTTACAGTGCTAAAGGATGATGATTGATCCCCATATAATGATCTAAATTTATAAATGCACTCTTGTCTTGATAATCTACGTCGAAAATTATAATAAATTAATGCACGAAAATGTTTACGCTGCAACTCCATTATTTGGCCGAGAAAAATTTCTCAAGCCACTGTAAACAACACAAATATTACTCATACGTAAAAACATTCTGAGTGCGCTTATGCTAAAAAATGTAAAATTTGCCAGTGTCAGTAAGCAGTTGGCAGTACTTAATGTTGCCTAGGCCAGAAATATAAATAATCTTCTTTTTCTTCTTCTTATAAATACATTTTCTCTTCTTGATAAAAAAATGCAACAAAAGAGAACTGTTCTGGATCCCTAAATCTATATTAAAAAAAATGAATCGCCAAAATGTTTGTAGGCGCATCACTTCAGAACGACTGAACCAAATAAGATAATTCTTGTTTTGTTGTATTTGTTATGATCAGTAGAAGGTTTGTGCAAAATATAATTTTTAAAAAATTGCATCGTGTAATCGCAATATAACTCATACATGGCGCCATACTATGACTAACAAATTACCAAAATAAATGTCACTATTGATAGATTGGGCAACAGGTATACCACCTTCTCGTTTAATCGTCGAACTCAAGCAGTGTCGGTTGTAGTTATTACTTGGATGTGTGGCCACTTGGGAAAACCGTATGTTGTTGACATGTGAAATCTTCCTTCCACGAAACTGCTGGACTAAGTGATAAGAGTGGTTCACCCCAAACTTTTTTGTGAAACAATTTTTCTATTTTTATGTTTATATAATTAAATCCATTTTAAAAATTAAAAAATACCTGCAGCCCTTAATTTTAACCCCTCTATTATTAACCTCTATTTAATAGCCATGTTAGTGGCACAGAGTTAGTTGCCTTACTTGAAATAACTACACCGATTTTTATGAAATTTTACAATGGTTATTCTGTAGTTCTGAAAATAAGTTGTAGTCTATTTTTCATACCCCTAAGGGGCAGGGTGGTTCACCCCAAATATATTTTTTTATTTTTTGGACAAAATTTTTAATTTTTAATTTTTTTGAGATGTGGTATTAAACAGTACATACAACCCTGTGGTTTTCACCCTTTTCTGTCATGGAGTTAGTTGACATCCTCCTCGGAAAAGCCGTGACTGATTTTTATGAAATCTTTTATGTTATTAGGTAGGTTTGATAGGTAGGTCGTAATATATTTTCATAACCTTTAGTGATAGAAGTGGTATATCCGAAACTTTTTTTTTTATTTTGTGTACAATTTTTTTTTATTTTAATTTTTTTATGATGTGGCATTAAGCAATACAATAGCCAATAATTTTCGCCCTACTATTACCAAGCCCTAATTTTTTTTTAGCCATATTTTAATGTCACAGAGTTCGTTGCCAGACTTCTCCGAAATCGCTTCATCAATTTTGATGAAGTATTATTATTATATTTGGTTAGTATGAGAATCAGTAGTGATCTATATTTAGACTCCTAAGGGATAAAGGTGGTCCGTCCAAAATTTTTTTTTTTTATTTTTTGAACACAATTTTTATTTTTTTATGATGTGGCATTAAAAATATATACGAACCTTAATTCTCACCCTTCTATCACCAACCACTATTTTCTAGTAAGGAAATTAGTCTGACAAAGTTATTAGTGTCATAAAGTTAGTTGCCGCACTTCGAACCGGCTTGATTGATTGTTATGAAATTTTATAAATATGTATATTCGGTTGAATATACTACTCTGAAGTTTCTTCTAGAAAAGTTGTTCTCATTCAAATCAGTTGCCAAAGTTTTAAATCAGAATAACGTAGTCAAGTATCCTACAGAGTTTTTAAATTCATTGGATTGCCTGGACTGCCACCTAACAATTTTCAATTAAAAGTAGGATCACTTGTCAATAGGCTGTGTAACATTAATCAACTTCGACTGTACAATGGACCAGGAGTGACTATGAAAAAGCTAATAAATAATGTCATTGCGACAACGATCAAGGAAAAATAAAAAAGAGAAGATGTCTTGATCCCGCGTTAACTGGTGATTTTAACAAACGTACCATTTGATTTTAAACGTTTACAATTTCCCGTGTTTTTGGCTTCTGCAATGGAAATAAACCAATCACAAAACCAACCATCGGAAGTTTGCGGAATTAAGTTTGAGTTTGCATATTTCGCATATGAGCAAGTATTCGCGTTTTTTTGGTTTTATTTTCTGTTTAATTTTTAAGACACATTATTTAATTCTAAGGCGTTATGAGGTTTGTTGGGTCAGCTAGTCTTTATTAAAACTATATTGTACATCACCATTTATATTGATGCAAATTCTGTTTAGTCACCATGCAACAAGTCTTAACAAAAATGTAGATTGTGTATCTTAAAATAATTTATATCTCGCGTCTCATACAATATAAAATATAATAAATAAAACGTTTACAACCCACTGGCACTAAAAATAATACAAAATTA
The DNA here is from genome assembly GCF_040954645.1 of Diabrotica undecimpunctata. Taxonomy (NCBI): domain Eukaryota; kingdom Metazoa; phylum Arthropoda; class Insecta; order Coleoptera; family Chrysomelidae; genus Diabrotica; species Diabrotica undecimpunctata. Next base: position 39,821,162 of record NC_092808.1, on the reverse strand, counting down.
TGTTGTTCAATAAATCCCTAGCTCAAAACATAAAATCATGAAAGAAAATAACTGGTTATAAATCAAACAAGCCAACATAAAAATGCTACTCTTAATAATATCGATTTTAATTTAATACAAAGCAAATAAAATCTGTACCGGGAGTGTTTCTGCATCAATTTTAATATAAATAGGATATCTGGTTATTTGGTATGGAATTGGCATAGTGGAAAATTTATAAAAAACTTAAAAGAATACAAATGGAATTTTTTAATTTTGTGCCAGAGGGAAAAACTATTTTCAAATTTTTAATTTACATCAAATGGCTTTAAAAATGTATTATATTAATATCTACGTTGGAATACAAAACCGCGGAACTTGAAAATTAAAATTTTTTAAAATAAATTGAAAGCAATCAAATGGTAGAGTAATAAAAATTCAAAGAAATAAAAATTAGTAAAATATACTGAGTGACAAAGGTAAATTAGTCCAGTATTTTGGGCGGTAAATACGACCTTAAAGATTATATTATTACCGAGGGCCGAAAGTCCCTGAGAATTAACAAAAAGTTTTTTTTGAATGAGATATTTGAAATTAAAAATCACGCTAAATTTTCTCTTCTTTTTCACTCCTGTAACTTATTAAAATAATTATTATAGAAATTTTCAGGGTCTTTCGTCCCTCAGTAATAACCTAATGTTTCATTCTGCGTTTCAAATATTTACTAGTTTTCTCAGGATTCGAAAAAAATAAATGCATTTAAAAAGCATTGGCCCGAAATTTTGCGCCTACGCTCTTAAGCATTTTATGCATTGAAGTCTGATTGAATTAGGTAAAATAAACCTATAATATAATACCTGCAAAAAGTTGACCCTACCTGTAGTATACTTGCTCCTAAAATTTCAGTAGACAATAAAAATATCTTCAGGGCTCTACCGCGCATCAAAAAAAGAAAAAATCAAGAAAAATCGATTTTATTTATTTTTTACTTTTAATAAATAAAAAAAGCTGCTTTCATCGATGTTAATTATTTTCTATTATTTTAGTGAAAAACAATGTCATTAGAGCTCTATCTGTCACCCAAGTAAAACTATGAGCAATATTTTTGGAAATAAAACAGATCAAAAATCTCATCAAATAATGTTCAATGTTCGCCTTACAGTTAATTTTTATTAAATAAAGCTACACCACTAATGAATTCAATATCGACACATACCATCTTTTCGTAGATTTCAAATCGGCCTATGATATTGTCCTAAAAAATAAATTGTATGAAGCTATGAATGAATTTCATATCCCCGATAAACTGATAAGATTGGTTAAGGCTACAATACGTAAAGTTGTTTGCAAAGTCGAAATACAGGGCGAACAATCACAGGCATTCTACTTATTAGAAATGAACTAAAAGGTATGGATTCCTGTAAGGATCCTCGTGTTCTAGTTATTTCTCAATTACTTACCAGTGAAATTAAAGCCATCTAGGAAAAAACCTCAGTTTCCACTGTATCAAGCAATCGTATTATTCGATTAATTCGTGATATCCTGAGTAAGTACCAAACTCTCATCAAATATCCAAAACAAAAACGTAACGAGACTAATTTAAGAGTAAAAAAGTTCAAAGATGATTCAAGAAAACTCTTTGATATCGCAATATTGCCATATTGCTATATTAAATTTTTTTGAAGAATCCGGTATTGGCACATGTAATCTTTTAGTAGTAGGCTGCGACGGTACAACAGTCAACACTGGGAGAAAGAATGGGGTTTTACGGTTTTTAGAGACAAAACCGAAACGTCCTCTGCAGTGGTCAGGTTACACATGAATGAATTGCCCCTCCGGAATATCTTTCAATATCTCGATGGAGAAACTTCGGGACCTTGTGAATACTCTGGCACTATAGGTAAACTATTGGAGTCTTGCGAAAATTTGCCAGTAGTCCATTTTGTTCCTATTCATACCACTCTACCACAATTAAATGCTGCAGTTATAAGGAACCTTAGCAGTGATCAAAAGTACTTATACGAAATTTGTCATTCGGTTTCTAGTGGAAAGTGCTCGATAGATTTAGCAACTCGTAATCCGGGTAAATTATCGCATGCACGATGGGTTACAAAGGCAAATCGTATATTGCCTGTTTACGTCGGAAGTGAAAATCCGCCTTCGGTTTTAAGATCTTTTGCTGAATTTGTGTGAATTTGTGGTAAAAGTTTATGCGCCAGTGGTCTTTAATATTAAAACAAAGCCATCCTGAAGTGAAGGAGCAAGACACGCCTTTAAAATGATTCAATTATCACGCTACCTGAGCAACGAGTTAAAAGACGTCATTGATCCTGTTATCAAAAGAAATTCGTATTTTTGTCATCAGGAGAACCTTCTCCTAGCAATGCTTTCTAATAATCTTTCTGCCATAAGACAACTTGCCTTACACAGAATGTTGAAGACGCGCACAAAAATTCCTACTTTGGACAATAATGTAAGGGAATTTCTAATTCCTAAATTAAATTTCAATGCTAGTGAATATTATGAACTCAATTGATTGGCAAAATCGCTGTTACAATTCCTCCCTTTTTATGTGCTACAACTGATGAAGATATGGTGAAGAAATTTTTCCAACAAACTTTCGTTCTGTCGTCGGCTATGACTCCAGAGATGGATTTATTCAAGCAAGGATTCATTCAAGAGCCATATTACCCCGATTTAACACTAAGGCGCAATACAGTGCATACATTTTTTAGGAGTTTAAAGACAAGTAGTAGTTTAATGTCCATTTAATAAACTAGGATATAATATTTAGTTGAACCTTTTTTTTAAGAGAACCTGTTTATTTAGTAAATGGTTTGTTTTCTATATTAAAAGTATTTACAAAATAAGAAATTTTTATTGTTTATTATATTAAAAGTTTTTATATAACAAGGGATTTATATTTTCTTGTCGATTTAAATGTAGAAGACTTTTTAAAACTATTAAAGTTGGTAGAAAGCCTAATAGTCATTAATATATTTAGCTTCCGCGCTATTACATTAGAAAAAAATCGGTTGCCTGTAAAGTCGGTTTTACGGGCGAAGATTTTACGTGACAACGTCTTTTTCTCGGTAGAATATTTATTGATATGAATATTATTAAATTGCACAATAGGAACAAGGAATTGAATGAAAATAAGAATTGCACAAATTTTAAATATAGAAATATATTTTGTTTACTAAAACATTGTACATGTAAACTTAAACTTAACTAATTTCTATTTGAGTGATTTTGTTGAGGATAGGACGATGATAGGAGAAATAGCATCGCACCAGCGGACCGATCATGTTTGAGTGGGAGAGAGACGCAAGGCATTCGCCGGTCCGGCGGGCCTCTCTCTCGTTCGGTGACTCATCGTAACAGACGTGAGCGGGCGTTACACTTTTTCATGAGTGACTCCGAGCCACAACCTAATTTAAGACGTTGTCACGTCAAAAAATACATTAGCACGTTTAAATGATAATAGGTGAACCAGAAGACCTACAGAATAGAGATCTAGATAAAATAAGACACACCGAGGTTGACAACCAATAAGATGGGTAAATCACTTATAGAAAACAGCAGGAAATTTGATACAGAAAACACATTAATAGCCAACAGTGAAAGAGGATGGAAGAGACCTATGTCTAACAGGGGAATAAAGAGATTAACACATGATAAATGCAGTAAATATATGTGCAGTAGACATTAAAAAAATTAACTAGCATCACAGTAAATGAGAGAAAAATTAATAAATAAAAATCTATAACCTTATCTGTATATATTTTTCATTTTTGATTCAATTGTAGAAATTTCTGTCCAAAACAAAAAAATACACAGCACTAATGAATTCTAAACCTACTTTTATTCAAGGCACACAAAAATTCCAGGTTCATTGGTTCGTTTAGTGAAAACGAGCCTCTTTAGAGAAATTCCCTTTGAACGATTCCCAATAGCTAGCGGTCGACGAGAAGCACGCATTAAAACAATTACAGGCCGTTGTTATTTGGTTAATTACTGATGTTTGCTTGATTGTGTTTGCCTTATCGGCCACCATCTTGTGTTGAATGTGAAGTAGCTAGGTAGTACATTTTGAGGACGCAAATAGACTTTAACGTTTCGAGTTGTATGCATGCTTTTTATCTGATAACATAAAATTGAGTTTCGCTGGAAATGGTTTATGGGAACAGTTTTTATTTCATATTACTAACATTAAATAATGAACTTCATTTCATAGTAATAGTTATACTTAATCGTTATATAAATTGGGGGTATTCGTTTTTCCGTATTGTGTACTGATAAATTGTTCCATTCAAAAATATCTATTAAAATAATGGACTTTTATAGAATATACCATCAACTACAAACATTGACAAACTTTGTGCTATGGGGGTAAATTATCGATTCCCTTTTTTTCATTCTTTTATTGATAACAGCATCAACCACTTCGGGTTATTAGCTGTACTATAGTTATACATAGTAATTTTTTACATATATACTTAAATCTAAATAGTATTTTTAAAATAATGCTAGGTTTACAATAAGGTTAGAATGTCATAATTTGCAATTTATAATTAGTGTTTACAAAACATTAATAGATACAGTTTGTTTAAAACATTAATATCTTTCAGGTAGTTAAATGTATTTGTTAATTTACAATGTGCTCCTTAGACAGCTTTTATATTCTTAGGTAGTGAGTGTTGTTGTCTTTCACTGATATACTTAGGACACTCTATTAAGATATCTTCAACATTATTGTCTTCTTCTTCTTAAAGTTCCTTCTCCTATCGGAGGTTGGATATCATAATGGCTATGGTCACTTTGTTGGCTGCTGCTCTGAAAAGTTGTAGTGAACTACAGTTAAACCATTCTCTAAGGTTCCTCAGCCAGGAGATGCGTCTTCTTCCTATGCTTCTTCTTCCTTGGATCCTTCCTTGCATAATAATTATCAGCAGCTCATATTTTTCTCCTCTGGTTATGTGACCTATATACTCTAGTTTTCTTCTTTTTATGCTGTTCATAATTTCTAACCCCTTATTTAGAAGTCGTAGTACCTCAGCATTGGTAATCCTTTGAACCCACTGAATTTTTAATATTCTTCTGTAACACCACATTTCGAACGCTTCTATTTTTCTTCTTTGTCGTTTCTTCAATGTCCAAGCTTCCATTCCGTATAGTAAGATAGAAAATATGTAACATCTTAGAGCTCTCAATCTGAGATGCAACTGAAGGTCTCTGTTGGTAAGCATTGTCTTCATTTTCACAAATGCTTGCCTTGCAGTTTCAATTCGGACTTTGATTTCTTTGCTTTGGTCATTTTTATCATCAACCCAGGTTCCCAGATATTTATATGTCTCTACTTTTTCTATTTGGGTTTGCTCTATCATTAATCTTTCATTTCCATGTTGGGTTTTTGAGACAATCATAAATTTTGTTTTTCTCTTATTTATTTTTAGTCCGTATTTAATGCAATAATCGGTAATTTTATTTACCAATTCTTGTAGCGATTCCAAGGTGTCTGCCATTATAACGGTGTCATCAGCGAATCTTATGTTATTTACTATTCTTCCGTTTACAGAGATTCCATTATCCAGATCCGCTATCGCTTCCTGGAATATGGCTTTACTGTACACGTTAAACAGTAATTGTGACAGAACACAGCCCTGTCTTACTCCTCTCTTTATATCGATATTTTCAAACTCTTGTTGTTCTATCTTTATATTGGCCTTTTGATTCCAATAACGATTGATAATGATTCGTAAGTCTCGTCTGTCTATATCTTTGTTTCTCAGTACTTCTATCAGTTTTTCATGTCGGACCCTGTCGAATACCTTCTCGAAGTCGATGAAACAGGAATAAATATCTAGGTTCATATCTAAGCATCTTTGAGAGAGGACATTAAAAGCAAACAATGCCTCTCTCGTTCCCAGTCCCTTGCGGAACCCAAACTGAGTATCATCCATATCATCTTCTAGTTTTCTATATAATCTTCCATGAATCACCTTTAGAAATATTTTGAGGGTATGGCTTATTAGTGATATTGTCCTATAGTCTGAACAATCTTTGGCATATACTGTTTTTGGTATTGCTACAAAGGTGGACACCAACCATTCCTGTGGGATTTTTCCAGTTTTATATACTTTATTAAATAGGTCCAGAAGTACAGGTAGAGTTTCATCGTCTAGACATTTCAGTAGTTCCGCAGATATTTCGTCTGGACCTACAGTTTTTCGGTTTTTTGCGTTTCGTATTGCTTGTTCGATTTCCTCTATTATGATCTCTGGCACCATTTCGCTGTCGATTTCTTCCGGTTCTTGTCGATTATCCTCAAACAGATCTGTTATGAATGTCTTCCATTTTTTTTTAATACATATTACATTTTTATACATTAAGGTCGCAATTACATAAGTCACAAATAGTCAAAAATAAATTGATTTGGATATTAAGTAACTGTGAGTTAGTCTGCTATGACCTATACGTAAACGGGTTAGCTTAACAAACACCAAAATTCGGTTGAGGGCTTTACGATGTGTAGAGTCGATTGTGAAAGATTCTATTCGTTTTTCCATACATTTGTCACTTTTTCTTTAAGGAACGATTTGTAATCGGAAACAGACACTAAGTTCACTAATATTGAAGAGGCACTGTGTATTCCTTCCCTGGCATGAAAATCTGCTTGTTCGTTTCCTTAAACTCCAATGTGTGATGGAACCCATATAAAGCATACTTGCTACCTCGCGTTGTTTAGCAAATGTAATTGTTCTTTTAATAAAACACCTATGGGATTACTTGTATGTAACTATTATGTAATGCACTGAGAGAGTCGGTAATTATGACAGAATTTGGAATTTTTTGGATACGTATATAAATGAGGGTTTGTAGAATTGAGTATAGTTCTCCAGAATAAATACTGCAACAAAAAGATAATTTAAACTGTAATAAAATGTTCGGAGTTATAACTGCTGATCCCACACCATCAATAGTTTTGGATGAATCTGTATAAATATGACAATGATTTGGGAAAAGAGAAAGTATGTTGTAAAATGATTAAATAATTGTTGCATGGGGAGTCTCATGCTTATTGTCTAATTATTTAGGATTGAGGCTGTAAATAAATCTAATAAACCACTCTAATAAATGCTGTCACCATTGTAGAAGACGTCTGTCTCAATATCCTTATCGATGCATCTACAATTCTTAGGGGATACTTATCCCTGCGAGCGGGGCAAGGCTTACTGGTTCCACTAGCCTGGACTGACTGGTTCCGCCCTCACGGATTTACAAGAGGGTAGTTATGACCAATAATGTTTCGATCAGGCGCGAAGGGAGACGAGAAGAGACAAGGCAAGGAATTAAAGGGCGGACTATTCCGTATATTAGATATACCTTGGGTTAGTATATAGATCTTAGTTACCTTCGCGTATTTAGGCTCTAGCTAATGAATACGCCTCCAGTCCTACAAGAATTCAAGATCCGTTAGTTGGAGTACGGCGCTATCACGAACTTTCGAATCTCCAGATACCGGCACCTCTAGTGTCACACTGTCCCGTCGAGTTACAACAGCGCGCCCGATCGCCGCGCCTCTCGCGTAGGTGGACCGTTCCTCCTTGCAGGAGGAAAGGTCCAGGGGGAGGTGTGACTGTATTTGTCTGATCAAAAAATGTTGGTAATTGAATATTAGGGAAAAAGAGATATCTTCTAATTCTTTCGTTAAAGGAAGAGTTTGTCCTTTTTTTACCTATATAAGTTTCCTTGAAATGGTTAGCGATAGTACGATGGAAAGTGGAACGCGATTTTATCGCACATATGGATGATGCTTATGGTAATGATAAGTACATTTTTTTTTAAATTTAAAGGTAGTTCCTCGGTTAAACATTCTTTACTTTTAATGGGACTAGTATAAAATGCTCCTGTAGCTATTCTTAATGCTGTATTTTGTATGACTTCGAGTTGCGCAAGAAGAGTCTTCTTTGCAGATGAATATACAACTGATACATAATCGAGTTTTGATCGTACTAGTGATTTGTAAATATGAATCAGACTTTTAAAATCTGAGCCCCAATTACAATTGCACAGTGTTCGCATTAAATTAAGACCAGATTGACAAGATTGCTTAATTTGCATAATATAATATTTCCAAGATAGTTGAAAGATCATTACTAAAAATGTTAAGTGTTCCACATAAAATAAGTTCTTTCCATATAACTTAAGATCTGGATTTGAAGAGTGCCGTTTTTTTGAAAATAAAATACATTTGGTTTTGTTTGTAGATAATTATAATACCACAGCTTTTGACAAGTTTTCAAGGTTTTATTGCACATAATAAGATTTTCTGTATAGAAAGAATATTTTTTCCTCTTGAATATATATCCAAATCATCAGCGTATAATCTCTCCTTAACAAGTTTTGGAAAGTTTTCTAAGATTTTGTTTATCGCTACTAAGAAATAGTGTTGAACTAATAACGAATCCTTAAGGTGTTCCATTTGTTTGATCTTTAGTGCTGAATATTGTACCATTTATCTTAACTTTAAATTGTCTCTTGTTAGGAAAATTATGAATAAAATATAGCATGTTACCTTTGACACTCCAATGACTGTGTTAAGAATGTCATATCTCCAAGCCATGTCAAACGCTTTTGTTAAATCGAAAAAGACAGCAAGACATTCCTGCCCAATTGCAAATAATTCATTTATTTCGGACTCCAAGTTCCTGCGAAAGCCGCTTTGTTCATTGATTATTAATGATTATTTTCCAAAAACCCTTTTAGTCTATAATTCACCATTTTTTCTAAGATTTTGCACATTGTATTGGTAAAAGAAATTGGCCTATTCTAAATATAATTCTGTTGTATAGGTTAAGAAACTGTTTTTCTCCATTATCTGTTTAAGATTTAAACTCTTAATTTCCGCATTGTATTTGTCACATGTTGAACAAGTATCTGTTCAGGGCTATCAAAAAAAATATTTAATTTATTATTAAAGATTTTTCTGTAACTCTCATACGATACAGGAAGATTGGGAAATTTTCCTTTGTAAAGTTCATAGCATTTAGATATCGATAAATCTTCAGGTAGGTAAATGTTTTCAGTGTCGTTGAGGTCGTAATGGTTTCTTATACCTCTAAATGAGTTTATATGGTCATAGACTGCCTGTTTTTTCTCATCACTCAATCTTTGGGGCCGATTTAATAATAATCTTTTATAATCCTAATCCTATCGTCGGGCGGAATTATTTTAAAACAACCAAACATTGAGAAGTTACAATCAGGACCTGTTTCATGACTACTAGCTAACATTCTTTTGTTTACATCAGTTAATCTACCAAAAGTATATTTTTTCTTAGAAGGTTTAGCTGACGATGGCTTCTCTCGCTCATCACCACTAGTATCTACACATTATGTCAATGTCAATTTCCATTGTTCCTATATAATTAATTACTAATTAACCCTGACTGATGCTCACTCAACGACAACCAATAGCGAACTGATGCAATGGCTCCAAGGAAGGACTGAACACGTTCTTTGCGTTTAGGCAAGCGACTAAGCACACTCTTTTCGTGTGCCTCCAAATTAGAAACGGAAGTATCTCACAAACTAAACACGCTGTTTGCGTGTAATATAGACAGGTTCGTAGTACTCGCATTGAACTACCAGAATGCGTTATAAAACAAAATTCCAAAAAATGGACTGAACACGTTTTTCCCGTGGACCCTTCATATGTTTGTGATGAGCCTGTTTGTGTGTGTTTTCCTACTCTGTCATATTCATATAATTTAAGCACTTTTTACACCGGTCCTTTTTGGGTTTATGGAACTCCAAGTTATAAGTTCTTAACACTTGTCGATACTTTTCGAGAGAAGCTGGATAAAAATTTAATTCTGAGCACTTTGATTTTAAAAATTTGTTTAGTGAAGAATCCAAATACCTTTTGGTAGTAGAGGGTCTACAATAATGAGACACCACAGATGGAAATGAAACAATGTGCTCACGAATCAGTAGTTCATTCTCATACTTCAATCTCTTACGTGGGACATGTTTTCCATATTATACAGGCATTCATTTTTACACACAAACCAGAAAATGTTTAGTAGAAATAAGACAACAAATGTAAAACAAATGCAAAATCCACACCGCCACAAACACGAAAGTGTCATTTTCGCGATATGTACGTCGCAGTTTAACTTAATCACTGCTCTGCCTCAAACATAAATAATTGGTACATACGCGATACACGCATTGCAAAGAAACAATACAAAATGACTTTCGTGAAGGTGAATGTCCTCCCCACCTTCTTCCAGTCATTAATGGCATTCCTGATTGTGACAGAGTATAGGAATGACTAAGACATTATTAGTGGTGTACTTAGGTAAAAAACGAAAATTTTACACATTCGTAAGTGTGGCATTGCACCGACGATGTCTAAATTATCAATATGAATGGGACAGATAAAATAAAATTTTTAGGATGTTTTTTGTATTACCAAGTAACAAAATAAAATAATTTTTGTTCAATTTTTTTTATTTACGAGAAGAAAACAACAAAATAAACGTATTTTAAATTAAAGTTGTAGGCAATATCCAATAAAAAAATAAAAAACAAAGTCAAAAAAATAAAACGTCATTAAAAAATATCTTCAGAGCATCTAAAAATATTTTAGCTTCATTTTAATTTTTAATAGAATTTTATTTTCATTAGAACTTTTTAATCTTTTTTCCATTTAACAAAATAAATAGAGATGTGTTATTTTTTTTATTTTCTGTACATTTCTTTGATAACTTCTTGCATAATATCTCAGATCCATCAAATTCTCTTCGCTCTTTTCCTAGAAACTATACTTCTGGAAAACAACTTTAACTTCCTTTACACAAAACAACCAACAATAGAAAATTCAGGCCTGATTCAATTAAACTTTTCAGAGAAGTGCACGCGTATTGATACTATCAATTTAGTTAATAGAAGTTGTGAGCTATAAAGTATGCCAAAGGGCATCGCACGGCCAATCTGAATGTAAATCTATCACTTGTGGAATCCTGTGTTTGCTGCTTTACGTTGATATGGCTAATACTAATTCAATAGGTTTACTGGTAAGTTTATAATCAGAGTATAATAAGACTAATCTAGATTTCTGTGATATAATGTAAGAGACATCTATACTCAAACAGGTAAGCCCATTAAGTTTAATCTGTTAGTTAGTAGAATAACAACACACTAATTAAGGTGTTTACGTTGAAGTAGGAAATATAATCAAGGTAGGATAACTAAATTTTAAAGTTTGTAGCTAAACTTCGTTTACAATGTATATTTGTACGTCATGGGTAATTATTTGTGTTAGTACCTAATTAATAGTAAATCAATAAGGTTAAAAAATATAAGGACCAACACTGAAAACTTTGTTTTCAAAACTTCCACAAAATTTATTTTAAATTCTTATCACTACAGCTGTTTCGGCCGATTGCCTTTCTCAAGTGATCTGTTTTTGGCATGGGTTTACACTTTATAGTCTCTAATGAAATAGGTTGAGGAGGGGAGAACTGTTTGTCTCAAGCTGGTCATTCAGAATTATATCTGTGTTTTTTAATTTGTTGATTTCCATAGATTCTAACAAAGATAGCTTAAGGCCTTTATTTTGAATGTGGAGAATTTTAAATTCGTCATTTAAAGAATGATTATGATCTAGAAGGTGAAGTGCGTATGTAGAATCTGTTTTTCTATTATTGAAAGCCCTTTTATGTTCTGCTATTCGTTTATTAAAATTTCTACCCGTTTCACCAATGTAAGTTTTTGGGCAGTCGCCACATTAGTGTATATAGTGGAATAGTATTTCCACCACCAGAGAAAAACCCCAGTACCTTCTGCTCGATTACATATACAGGCAAAATATCAACAAAAATAGCCAAACATATAAAAAAAAAGGAATAACACCAGCTTTCAGAACAAATAACAACCTAGGCAAATATATTAAAAACAACAAGAGCCAACATAAAAAACACTTACACAGTGGTGTGTACAAACTTAAATGTGGCGACTGCCCAAAAACTTACATTGGTCAAACGGGTAGACATTTTAATAAACGAATAGCAGAACATAAAAGGGCTTTCAATAATAGAAAAGCAGATTCTACATACGCACTTCACCTTCTAGATCTTAATCATTCTTTTAATGACGAATTTAAAATTCTCCACATTCAAAATAAAGTCCTTAAGCTATCTTTGTTAGAATCTATGGAAATCAACAAATTAAAAAACACAGATATAATTCTGAATGACCAGCTTGAGACAAACAGTTCTCCCCTCCTCAACCTATTTCATTAGAGACTATAAAGTGTAAACCCATGCCAAAAACAGATCACTTGAGAAAGGCTATCAGCCAAAACCGCTGTAGTGATAAGAATTTAAAATAAATTTTGTGGAAGTTTTGAAAACAAAGTTTTCAGTGTTTTATTGTTACATAAAATGAATTTCCATCAAGTAACGGTCGAATCCATCTATTATATAAGGACCAACTTTTGACATAAACAAATATGCCTTTTTAACCTTCCGTCGGTCGCAACTTACGGCCCGTTTACACATGTCTACGTTTTACTGTTCCATTTTATCGTGTACGTGTTTGTTCGTCGATGGCGTATGTATGAGCGTCTTCACACATGGCACAGTATTCCGTATACAGTAAAAAATATCGTTCCGTTCAAAAATGACATTCCGCTTTGTCATCGAATACTGGACGACGGAACAGTTAAAAATATAAGGAATACGTAGTTGCTGTTGGTGAAACGCATGAAAGCGTCTCTGCTAAATAAACTGAAGAACACACAGAAGATGACACCACGACATCGAATGAACCTACAAACGACGATGACAGTGTGACTACAATGACACAACTTGATAATAATAGTCAAAAGGACAAACAAAATCTAGCTTCCCTGCCAAAACGCAGAGCACCAGCCAAAAGAAATTTAAATGAAATTGATGCTAAAATGATGTCCTACATTGACTATCAGATAAAACAGAAGAAAATTGGGCAGGATGATTGCAATTTATCGTTCTTCAAAGGTATTTTGCCGTCCTTGGCTTTGCTTGATGATGACCAAACTTTGGAATTCCAATCAGGGGTGATAAACCTACTACAAAATATTAAACATAGGAGAGTTGGCCAGTCAACTCATGAGTGGTCAGCCTATACACAAACATCTGGTGCTAGTCACTATCAATTCCAGGGCTATTTTAGCAGACCACAGCCTACTGATAGTGCACTATCGCCAGTACAATCTGTATACAGTGATGCTACGTTAGTAAATCTGTCTGAGTTTTAAAAATAAAAGTACGTACCTTAAAAATATCGCTAGTTTTTCTTCTGGGCAGATACTTTTCCTTCATCAAGTATCTTGCTTTTTTAAATCCTTTTTCAATATTTTAAGAAGTTCATCAAAAGTGGACATTCGTCCCTACCATTTCCAACCATCGAATGTGAAAAATCGGGTTTTTCAAATTAGATACCTTGTCCTTGTATTAGACGTGATATACCTTGTAGCAAAATATTTAAATTGTAGCTTGATAAGGAACGTGGGACATATTTTGTTTAAACTATCGAATATGAACATTTTGTCATTTTGTTCTGGTCAAAATATCGAATATACTGGAAACTAAAATAGTGGATATTTTTGTTTTGTATAAATATAGCTAAAGTCATATTTGTATAACGCAAAATGACGAATGTGTCACATTTATGAAATTTCACAAGCCGAAAAACGACCTTTGCAAAGCTTGTGTCACTTATGATGGTAGTCCAGTGACGGAAAGGTTTTAAACCGCGAAGCTCATCACAAACACCTCAAAAGAAAAGATGCAGCGAGAAAAAAAAGGGATGAAGATAAACAGTCAGCTTTGGAGAATAGGAAAATATTAGCATTTAATATGTGAGAAAACTTACCGTTTATAATTTGACCATTTATAATTTAGGAGACTCTTTCATCCGTTGACTGATTTTCCGCATCTGTATCCGGTTCATCCTCGAAATCTTCCACTCGGTAGGGACATCTTCATTTTAGTCCTCTTCTAACATAAATTTTCAAAGATCTTTTACATCATTCGGATTATTTAGGTTATAAATCCGCTTTGAAGCCATTATACTAAAAATAAAAATATAAGATAACACTCACGTATAATAATTAGGCCGAAAATAACCTAAAATACGACCAAAGTAAAACAACACTTACACGTTATGTCGCAATGTATTAATATGATACAATACGCTTGTATGTAAACACACTTAATCACTAGGACGTTACAAATACGACTGAGCGATAGACTAAACTGGTCTAGGAAGGTACTATGATTCTAGGATGGTATCATTTTTACACATGCGACCGACGGAGGATTAAGAGATGTTTTTAAAGTGAAGTTTTCATAATTCAACGAAATAAGTCTTCCCTAAGAAAATCTGGAACAATGTAATATAAATTGTAAAAATGGCCTTTTGTGGTAAGCACTAATTTATCAATAATAGGGAGTTGGCTGATGTAGTGACTAATCTAACATAATGAAAGAGATGTGCTCACAACACAATATGTGTAAGCTATGCTAAAGTATGACTAATTAAGCTTAGAAAGGATTAGTCAAATTTGCATGCCAGTAAAAGACAGTTAGCTAGATTTAAATATGACAGACTGATAGAAGAATAGGTGAACAAGAAAAGAGTACTGAAATAAGGAATGAAATAAAATGAAAATTGAGGGCGCCAGAAAAGTACCAATGTCACTTCCCAAATATATTATATTACTGTAAGAGGTGCTTTAATTAATTTTTAAAAATAAGAAAAGAAATGGTACTAATAAAACAAAGATACTATGTACAACCCAATTTAAGTTGTACTATCTTATAGAAAATGTACAATTTACAATTAATTTAACCTATGTGACTTTTCACCTATCGTCGGTGACCTGGCAATTTCTCCTATCTGCATTTTTTTATGAAAATGAGTTATCGATGAATTCGGAATCTGCTTATAGCAAAGATTTGTCTGTAGAACTCCTATGAACGAGAAAAATGTCTAAATATATAAAAATGCCACTTGCAATTTCTCCTATCTAAATTCACGCGGTAAACTACATGCAACATGTCCTATCTTGTCAGTTTGTATAGTGCAATCATAGGGTATAGTAAGCTGTTAGACTGCGAGTTGTTTATCAACGAAATACGATATTTCTGGTAAGTTTCACAAGCTATTATGTACATATTAATGATAATATTATGTGATTATAAAATCTGAAGTAATAGGATTCTAAACTAAAACGATAAACATAGACAAAGATCTAGTTTTTATAATTTTTTTCAGATAGGAGAATTTGCAAGTAGGCAACCGATAGCGATTTACTGATAGGAGAATTTGTGTGTCTTAATAAACTGGATAGTAATCATATCGAAGAGAACTTTGCGTATGCTTGCAATGGCTAACGAAAACTTAGTTGTAAATAGAAGCGACGAAATAGACACTCTACTAGTAAACGAACTGGTAAACTCTGGTGAAATCAACGAATGGGAAAACCTAAATATAGACAGTACGCCTATAGTTATGGTAATAGACGAACCTCAGCCTGAAGACAATCATACGATTACTACGCTTACAACATTGCAAAATTGTACGGAGCAGGAAGACTTTGCGATTGCTTAAAAGACTTTAACGAAATTGACTCTTTAGCGGATAATAATAATTGTATTATATCAAGTGATAGTGTATCTCAAGAAATTCATTTTTTGAATAACAGCTGTTCTGATGACAATAACTCTGTAAACCTCGCGTTAGATAATTTAACAAATAAACAAGTACTGTTGCCAAATGAACAAAATGAAAGGGTGGTATCTCTTGTGCCATATGAATGTTCTAGTGACGAAGACGAAACTTATGAAGCTACAAATACCAGTGATGATCAAGAAAATTCTAATACTGGTATAAACAATAATATTGAAAGAAATCTGGTGAACACAAACGGTGATGTTGAAGTTACCATGAAGAGAAAAAGGAAGCTGGGTCAGAATAAAAATGAATGGAAAAGATATAAAAACAAAAAACTGCGAATGAAAGGTGAAGTATACATGGGGTTTAGTAAAAAATCCGGGAAGATCAAGCAAGATATACCAAGAAAAGCAAAATGTTTAAAAGAGGCGTGTACTTCAGAAAAATGTCGAAACTCCAAATTAAGATATTGCAAAGAATTTACCGAACAGTGCAGAAGTCATATCTTTATGAAATTCTGGGGTATGACTTGGGATCAACGTAAGGTCTTTGTAGCATCTCATGTATTTAAAACTCCAACATTTAAATCAAACAAGGAAAATGCAAGAAGACAAGGTACGTACACTTACTATTTACATGACGGGAATGAAAACTTACAAGTATGTCGTACCATGTTCACAAACACATTAGATATAGGTTATAAAACTATTCACGATTGGGTTGATAATAGTTCTTGCGGTATGACTGACGAATCATCATATGTTTCTACCAAGAAAATGGTAAAGAATAGGTATACAGAAAGTCATAAATACTTGGAACAATTTTTTGAGAGTTTACCAAAACTTCCATCACACTATTGTCGTAGCGAAACACAAAAATTATATTTAGAATATTCTTTTACCAGTATGTCAGATTTGTATGGTGTTTATGTGAATAGTTTTTGTCAAGAAAAGAATATAACTCCTTTAGGTCGCAACGTATTCTCAACACGATTTAAGGAGAATAATTTTGCTTTATATACACCAAAAAAAGACCAATGCAATATTTGTTTTGCATTTAAATACAAGAATACGACTGAAGAAGAATATAGAGCTCATATAAAAAGAAAACAAGACGCCAGAGAAGCTAAAACTTTGGATAAAGCCACAAGTGAAAGAGATGAAATAATAGCACTAACAATGGACCTACAAGCCGTAAAGTTGTGCCCATATGTACCAGCGAACAAAATGTACTTCAAAACCAAATTGTCCTGCCATAACTTCACAGTTTACAACCTAAAAACTCGGGATGTTATGTGCTATTGGTTTTCAGAAAACGAGAATAACTAGCTCAAAGCATCCACATTTGTTTCCTGTATCATACATTATTTAGAGGAGAATTGTGTTACCGACTCCAAAACGCCAGTCGTTATTTATTCTGATGGCTGCGGTTATCAAAATCGTAATAATGTCCTGGCCAACGCTTTACTAAACTTTACCATCAAGCATAATGTGAAGACTATTCATCGTCCAACCACATGCAATATTCCTCAATCCGACCTGGAAGAAAAGCTTATGACCCAACCATAAATGATATAAAATGTATCAAATACAATCCAGCAGGGACCATAGAAATAAAATTTGAACATAAAGGAGAATACTTGCAAGTCCCCATCAGACCAAAGAATATCCCAACAATTTTGAACTATCCACCTTTATTTCTATTGCCTCCTAAAATAAAAACGGAGAAATGGCAACATTTGCAGGATCTAAAGTCGACCCTACCGAAAGATACACTTTTACTGCTACATTTTATGATAGCCTTTTACGCGGGTAGATCCTTTTATTTTGTTCGATTTGACATAATTATGAAAATAATTTTTGTTTGTTGTTTTTTCGAAGTTTCGAGTGTTTTAATAAATGTTTTGTATTAGTATGAATAAAATGTTTAATTTAATTTCAAAGAATTATTTATTTTATTTGGACAAAAGGCAGCTATGCTTAATTTTAATAAACAACAACTCCTAAGTTCACATTAAATGAAAAGCAATATCTCCTATGAGTAACAGTACTTAAAGCAATACCTCCTATCTCGCTTAACAAAACTAAATTCACTTAAATATTAACTTTTTTATAATAAGTAAACATGTCGCTTTCACGCAGATCATAAAACACAAAAAAACCATTGAAATATATTAAAATGTTATACTTATAAAGTTTTTTGTCTCTCCTGAAAAGTTTAGGTGAAGTCACATAGGAGATATTGCAAGGTCACCGACGCTATTATGTACAGTTTGACACCTTCAAATATAATGAAATACCTGACTAAAAAAAGCAATAACCCTGTCAACTATGTAAACCCTAATATTAAATTAAATAGTAAGAAAAGTACAAACTATTTATTTAAGAAAAACGGTAATTTACTGGCTTACTAGAAAAAAGTATTTCTGAATTTCGGCTTTCGGTTAAAAATATCCAGGCAAGTAAAATTGAGGCTATCCTGACGGGGTAGATGTCTAAGGTTTACCTATATGTTAAAAAGAAAAAAATATATTAATTTACCAATTATATATGTACAGAAGAGATATGTACAATTATATATGTACAATTATATATGTACCTGAACAAGAGATTATGGTGTTACTACAACAACCTCATATAAATATTAAATGATTATTAGTTGAAATTACAATTATTTATTATTAGAGAGAATTTTAAAGACTTGAAGAGAAAGTAAGTTATCAAAACTAAAATATGAAAAGTTATCAAAAATAAAAAATAATATTTAAAAAACAAATAATATTGTTGAGGTCCAACAACCGATTCCGAGCCTCTGGTATGGACGGTACTGGAGGATCCACTAGGAAACTAAGTTCCTGTAGCTGGCTGTATACCATGCAGTTGGTGTTGGGTTAGTTGGGTTTTAAGGTGGCTCTGTTAAATTTACTAAAGTTATGTGATGTCTTAATATTATTGTCCAACTATTCTTGCAGTTTTTACATATCGTTACAATACACACCAAAAACCTATTAACTTCATCTACCTACCTTAAACTCAAACTTATAACTCATCCTATTTATATTTTTCAGGTACCAAATGTTCCTTTTAACATGTAGGGCCTTTTTCTTTTTCTTAAGTTATAACTTGAGCAATGTCGGAACAATACAATACCAAACCACCTATCAGCTATCAATTTTCTGTTTATATTGCATCCTGGTCAACACACAATACAACTTACCATCTTTACCCTTCAAACCGAACCAGTTTTTTATGTTTATAAACTTATAACTAAAAAATCTATTATATTTACTAGGTACCAAATATTTTATCAAAAGGGCTATGCGATGATAATGGAAATCTACAACTAGACCCCGACAAAATAGTTACAATCTGGGAAACTTATGTGGAACAACTGTTTAATGATGACCGTCCTAGTGGGTATATACTGAGCAATGATGATACTGGCCCTTCTATTCTAAAATCAGAAGTGGAGAATGCTATAAAGGGTCTTAAAGATAACAAAACACCAGGCAACGATAACGTATACGGGGAAGTATTGAAAATGCTGTGCGAAACAAACAGTCAATTTCTAGACTCACTCGTCAGACTCTTTAACAATATTTATAATAGCGGGGAGTTTCCTGAAGACTGGCTAGAGTCAACTTCTGTTGCCATACCGAAAAAACCAAAAGCAAAGTCTAACATCGGATGATAAGTCTAAGTAACCACATTTCGAAGGCATACACCAAGGTTATTTACAACAGAATAAGCAAAAAATGCGAGGATAACATTGGAGATTAGCAGTTTGGGTTTCGGAATTCTCTTGGGACAAGAGAAGCACTTTTTAGTCTACAGGTACTTATCCAGCGCTGCAGAGATATGAACAAAGACGTGTACATATGCTTTATAGACTACGCAAAAGCATTCGATAACGTAAAGCACGAAAAGATAATTGAAATTCTCCATAAGATCGGAGTCGACTACAGAGACATTCGAACAATAGCGAGTCTCTATTGGGGCCAAACAGCTAAAGTGAAAGTAGGATCTACATTTACCAATAAAATTGAGATCAAGAAAGGGGTACGACAGGGCTGTATCTTGTCTCCTATTCTCTTTAATATATACTCAGAAGAAGTATTTAAGACAGCGCTGGAGGAAAGCACAGAAGGCATAAAGATAAACGGACAAATAATTAATAACATAAGGTATGCTGATGACACTGTGATTCTAGCAAGTAGCATGGAGAAACTGAGTTGCCTAATGAGTAAGATACAAAAAACAAGTGCACAATACGGACTCAGACTAAATATCACAAAAACCAAATGGATGTTAGTAAGCAAAACCCAACAACCACCACAGCAACTGATATTAGACGATGAAAGAATTGAACACGTGGATTCGTACATCTACTTGGGAACAACAGTTAACTCAAATTGGGATCAAGCGAAGGAAATACGTATAAGAGTAGAAAAGGCAAGAGCATCGTTCACTAGCATGAAGCAAATTTTCACCTCTAAAAGCCTCACCCTACCTCTCAAAATTCGACTTTTGAAATGTTATGTATTCCCGGTTTTGTTATATGGAATGGAGGCGTGGACAATGACCGCAACATTGATGAAAAAAGTAGAGGTCTTCGAAATGTGGGCTTACCGACGTATATTACGTATATCCTGGACTGAACACGTGACCCACGAAGAGGTACTACGCCGGATAGGTAAAGAGAGAGAGGTAGGAATAAGTATAAAGAAAAGAAAGTTGTAATACTTGGGTCACGTTATGAGACACAATAAATATAGAGTACTACAACTGATCGTCCAAGGGAAAATAGACAGCAGAAGGAGTCCAGGGAGGAGAAGACACTCGTGGCTCCAAAACTTGCGGCAATGGTTCGGATTGTCATCTGCTGAACTATTCAGATCTGCCGCAAACAAAGTCAGAATAGCCATGTTGATTGCCAACGTTCGGAACGGACAAGGCACATGAAGAAGAGAAGAAGAGGTAGCAAATGTTGTTTTCTGACATAGAGGGCCTTCCATACTTAAGTTGTAAGTTAAGCAATACATGAACATTACATTACAAAAACATTCTTTTCATATTCAAATTTCATCTCAACAGCAAATTCAAACATATCATTTACTATATCACTCCTTAACAATAAATTTTATAGAACCATCTTCCTACATATGTCTTTTTCACTATTTCCTAGGTACCAAATGTTTTATAACATACAGGACCTGTTGTTAAAATTTTTAGTTAAGAACAATCAAATTTAGACATATGTATAGTTGGTTGCCTATCGATACCTACAAAATTTCATGTACTCCAGTTTACCTAAATTAATTTATATTTTTTAATGTTTTTCAACTTAAATATAGGACAAATTCACATTACAGACTACAACATTTATGGTTGATACTGTTATATTATTACAATTTAAATTTATTCAATTTTAAAGAATGCTGGCTTCTGTCATTTTAGAGAACTACCGTGAGTTGCACTGACTGCTTTGTTCCGACATCCATCCTAACATGTCAATATTGTCATTTTTATCAGTTGTTATCAACAGGTCCTCGAAGACACTTTGTCTCAGGACCAAGTCAGCGATGTAGAGCCATACGTTGCCATGTTACCAATTTCAACGGTAACTTAAACATCCTAATTTTCAATAACATATAATGTAACATATTCATAAATTTATAACATTTAAAGGGTTTTCACCCATATATTTTAGTGGCTCATAGCATGTACACTTTGTAAGTATTAACCACATTTTGCATAACTCTAGTCAACATTTTAAATCTTACGTTCTTTTTAATTAAAGTGGTTAATTACTTTCAGGTTACAATGATGATGGAATTTACATTCCGAAAATATTCTGTATTTGTGATATAGCCCATTTGGGTATTTTATTTATACTTTTTACTAAAGATTTGAAATAAATTTTTTTTGGCACTGGAGGAGTTTTCAACTATCCCAACTGTTTAACTGAATACTGAAATCCTGGAGAACGAAACCCAAAAAAAAAGCAAGTCAATATTACAGTATTATCCGCATACCTAATTATTGGTGTAAGTACGAATTGACTACGAATTAAATAGTAGAAATGATAAAGTATAATCCTGTCTATCTCAGTTTTTGAATTTACGTGCTATTTAATAAACAAATAATATACACTGTTCTTTTAGAAAACTGTACAAGCTACTAGTAAACACTGTCACTCGGCATTTAGTTTTACACCTGCACGAAAATAATACACGGAGATAACTTAACTGTTTTAAACACAATTTTCATTTAATTTTCTTAAAGAACTTTGTTAAAACAATATAACCATAGCCAATCTTGGTACTGACAATATAAAGTCATAAATATTATTTAAGACGGGGAAAATTGGTGCTGACTAAATTACCGACATGCCGTATTTTTAACTAATTTAACAGTTTATCTTAATTACAAGTTTTTACTGCTTGTGATTTAAGTCTATACTTAAAACTGCATACGCAATAGTTTATAGAGATGTACAATTTTCCTAATGGCCATAATAAATAATAAAATGCAAAAAAAACGCCTTATAAACCAGATGCCGTCACAAATTCAAAACCAAGCAGTAATTTCATCCCGCCTAATATATAATTTAAACGAGCATTGTGAGGAAATTAAACATGCCACAAAGCACAACAGAAAGCTTTTTATATTTCTCTTCTACACCTTGCCCGGACTGCGTGTGACAGGTTAGTCAACATATGCAGACCACGAAGCAGAGCCGACTTATTTTTTTCCGTGGTAAGTTACATCAGTATTTTTTGTAAATAAATAACGAATCGTTTATATTAGGTTATCTAATATATATATATATATATATATATATATATATATATATATATATATATATATATAGAAAAGAAAATAAATTTAATCTTTGCAGATAAGTTAAATAGTAAACTCTGAAATATTGGGGAAATCTGCAAGAAAGACTCTAATGAGTATCAATTTTTTCGCCGAACGTTTTCGCCAAAGAGAACTAATTTGACTTCTTCAAGGCTGAAAGAGAATAAATTATAATTAGCTACCATATATTATCCATTAAAAACATTATTGATCTTACCGTAACTTAGAATTGTAGAGTTAGAATGTTAAAAAACTTAGCTAGTAACAACATAGTGGTGTTTTTTGTTACTGTGTGCCTTCTTATACGACCCACTTATGGTGTCTTTTTTCTACACTAGATGCATCATTGTGTAGTTGATATGCTCCTTCAGGTTGTTTGCCGGGGTAAATTTCGAGATTTCGTGTGAAACATGTTCTAGCGTCCACCAAGACATAAATCTTGATTCCGAATTTCGCTGGCTTATTGGCTATATACTGCCTAAATTTGCATCGACCACAGAACGCTTCCAACATTTCATCTATGGTCACATAGAATCCACGAGTGTATGCAGATAAACAGTTAGTGACAAACATTTCATATATTTCTCGAATGGGTGCAGGATAACAACTGCCGAATTTTTTTGCCTCTTAGTGGCGTCGTCAAATCTTACAGCTTGAATTATTTGGTGAAATATTTTCATAGACATAATAGCTGCAAAAATATCTGGAGCTGTGCCATCTAATTTCCAGAGTTCGTCAGTATTTAAATGTTGCGCTCTCTTTACCCCAGCAAGAAGCAAAAGTCTGATAGATGCTTGCATTTCCTCGTAGTCACCAGCAGGACAATGCCTAGGGCGAGTATAAAACACTCTCATCATATCTAGTTTTTGATTTGTATATTTTACAATATTATTAATCATAGCATCCGAAAAAAATAATTTCCAGCATTCTAATATGGTTTTGGCGCCTTTTGCTTTTGCTTTTACCCCAGGTAATTTCGTAACAATATTACAAGCTTTGGTCTTACCTTTGGGAGTGTGTTTCTTATGTTTCAACCATGGTGTTTTATCTTTGCCATAAAATCTTAGATAACCATCATCATGGCATCTTCAGGATCACTGGGTAGATCTTGTGTGAACTGCTAAGAATCTGTATTGTGGATACTGTGTACAGAATGAACATCACTTAAGTCCTTATCAGAGTGTAGTGGTTCCACATCGCTGTCTATCTCTTCATATCATTTTATTAACTGGTTCTCCATTATCTTGTCCATATTTACCTGCAATAAACCGAAATAGCGTTTATAATAACGGATGTTTAACAATCTATAGGTATTTCACTGAAAATCTTAACTTTTAGGATAATATTATAACTTTTCTTAAATGATCTCTCTAAAAATTAACACACGCCAACACTCGCGTAGTTAGATTTTTTCTAACGCTCCGACAAACGCGACAGCTCTCGTGTTAAATTGGAACTAACAACAACTACTATACTGTCGGCCATAAGATAATAGGTGCTCCCACCAATATTTAACATAGTCTTATACGAGTCTTAATAGGAGTATTCCTGGTTGCAGAACCCAAAAGCAGCAAAATTTCGAAAATTATGGCGAAATATTTAAAAATGTTAGATTTTTTCTAACGGTGCGAGTGGTGGAGGGTTAAATAAGTTAAGTTTAATATTTTGTGAATTTCAAAATTTAATCTCATGTTGTAAGTTTTTGTGCTAGTTTTATACAATGTTTTTTAATTCTAATTTCATTGTATTTACTGATAAAATAATTATAATCATATTTTAGCATATCCTGAAGAAAAGAATAAATTTTGCGAAAGCTTTATAAAAGAACAAACAGTTTTACTTATTCTGTCCCAAAAATGACTGCAATCTCAAAATAAAACTTTAGTATCTAGTACATATTTAGTATAAGCTAAACCTAAGATGAATAATATTTTAAAAATTATTATTAAACCAGGCTTTCAAGTTTATCTGAGTCGATTATCACTACAGAGAGCTATCGACTTACACTCTACGCTACACTGTTTACTAATCACTGCACTACTGCTGTGGGGGATAGAGGACGGTCTATTTATATCATCGATAATGACGTGGTTCATTGGTGTTAACAAATCCAGCTATTCTTATCACCAATGTTGGCTGGTTTGCAGATACTATAAATACCTGTCAATACTACAATAATATCCCTCACAAATTATTCACAATTGAAAAAGTTTTGAAACGATATAAAAGGGCATTGTAACTGGAAATCTCCTAAGCCAAACGCAGTTCAAAACTTCTCGCTTAAGAAGATGTGGAGTGTTTGAGTGTTTTTCATCAATTATTAATCCTGCTATTTCTAATTCTACAGAAAAGACTCTCATTCATTATTCAAGGAACCATTTTTATAATATCAAAGGATCAAAATAATACCTAAGATCCAGCTAAGTACCACCCAATTCTGTATTTACCAACGCTGTGCTCTAAATATCATAGAGCCTCAACAGAAAGGATGCGCTAGGGATCCATGAGCTTCAAATAACAACTTATATTCGATTTAGTTATTTATAAACAAGCATACAACAAAAAAGTACCTTTTTACAGTCTTTATTAACTATAAAAAAGCATTTTACTCAGAGCCGCATAAATGGCAATAGATATATTGGCAATAAAATATTGAATCTCGATAAATATCTAGTGACCTTTTTAAAGCATATCTTAAATTCACCTTAAAATATCTGATAAAAACAGTATCAATGTATTTAGTACTGGAAAATAAACTGGGACTTCGCCAACCCAACAATCTTCCTTATAATCTCTATGTCCCTGACAGAATGCTGGAAAACGACAAGTATAAGCTATACCGGGACTATATAAACCAGCTTTAATGATATGACGATACTCAACAACAATAATATGTATGTTAATTACAAAAAAAGCGCCAAGTACAGATATACTAATTAGTATAGAGTGGGGAATGAAAAGTACAGACAATATCTATTATTGTCTGTACTACTAAAATCCTTCTAAAGAACCTCATAGAAAATATAAAAGAGCTATGTCTTTGTGAATATATTTATAAGAACAAGTAGAAAGTGGTACTGATCTTAACATTCAGATACGCAAGACAACTTTTGGGAGATAATACGGAATACAACGTAACCTAGTGTTTGAAAATTCCGAAAGAACCCGCCAGTGCTCAATCCTTTTGATACCTTCGATATATGTAATAACTGAATTTTCCTCTTAGAGGTAGTAGATACCATATGGTCTAAGTTCTAAATAACAATAAAGTAAACTAATACTCTCTGTATGTTTGGTTTTAAGTCTATGGACTTGGTGTCGGTCGATATGCGCTCGACCGTTTTGCGCCCTTACCTGAAATCGGCCGGTTTGCGCTCTAACACTTTCTTAATGGAGATGTATAGCTAATTATTTTCTTATATCGACCGTTTTGCGCTCTCTTGTAATCGGCGTTTAATTTTATTCTACTATAACGATCAGGTAACGGTTAGGCTAGTAAAATTAGTTTTAAAAAATCATAAAACTATAAAAAATAAAAATAAACCATCTTCCCTTCACACTTTCATTCAGGCTTAGGACTGTCATAGTTTATACATAATATAAACATTGGCGTGTTAAGAAGATGTTTTTTTTTATTGTTTCATTTTTTTCGTTTTTTTTTTTAATTTGTTAATTTTTTTTTGTTTTTTTTTATTTTTTTTGTTTTTTTTTCATTTTTTTTTCAAACTTTCTATACAGTAAAATACAAAAAATTCAGGTAATTTTTCTATTACCATACCCTTTGTTAATGACTTAAGTAGTTACCAGTTCGCATTATCAGGTAGAAAGGAACTTTAGTTCCAGCAATCTCTCGTTTTGGCAATTCTAGTTACTAATTATATCTAAACAATTAACTTCCAGGTAGAAGTATTATAAAGAGAGGTATTAAAGATTAAAGAACACTTTGTTGTTTGACAGTATTAGAAAAATTTAATAATTTTGTTAGTTTTGATTTGACATTTTTTTTTTCAAATCTAAAGGAAAAAGATGTTTATTTGACATGTTAGTTTGTTCATTTCAGGTTCACCAGACTATTATTCTAGAATAAAATTAAAATTATATTGCACAAAAGCGCAAATAGGCTAATTAAGAAAACTATAGTAGTTAGATATTTCTATTATGAAAATTGCAAAGCGCAAACCGGTCGATTTCAGGTAAGGGCGCAAAACGATCGAGCGCAAACCGGCCGTATTCTATGGACTTCCCTTTCTGTTCCGGTTATAAAAGTAGTTTATAACTAAAGATAACTTAATTGAGCTCAAAACAATATATTTGAACATTTTTGACAACATCCTTTATACCGCGCTCTTGCTTTTTCTTTTTCTTGGAACTGTTAAAATATTGTTAATAATGTAGTTAAACCGTTGTCTGTTATAGAGAAAGCCCATATGAAAATAAATTTGGACCTAAAAATACAAATCTGGTATATCAAATTTACATTCTAACGTAAGCCCAAGCCGGTCCTTAAGCTCACGTTTATCCACATGTCAGTTTAGCTTTAAGATAAATGTTCCAAAATTGTTTCCAGTTGAAATTAGCATTTTCATTCATTAAAAAGTCATGATGTTTTATCAACGTAAAAATCCTCACGATGTTCCTATGAAAATGAGATTAAAATTTAGATTTAAATCAAGAAAATTATACAACAAGCACGTGATCAAATTTAATATCATTGTTGTATTAAAACTAATTTAGAAACATATTACCTATACCCTCTTAAACATTAACCTACATATATCTATAGAAATAGAACTATATAGTATTCAATATAAATATTTGGCATTTACTTTCCAAATTTGCCTTCATTTGGAAGAGATGGAAATTTAAAAAACTTAAATAAAATTATCACACGTGGCAGTTTCAATTACCGTAAATAACACTCCTACAAGAACCTACGCACTGATGCGTTACAACTGGCGTCTCTAAAGGTGGGTACACATATGCGAGCCAAACGGTATACGTACCGTACGCGTACAGATCCTTGAAAAATATTCTACATCGTACTGATCGCATACTTATCTCGATCCATGGAAAGCGACAAACCAACAACGAACACACATGTGCGAAATGATTCATTTTATTTATAATTTGGGTACTGATTTATGTTTCTGTTTTTGCTTGTTTAACAAAAATAAAAATATATACAATAACCAGTTTACTGTTTTCTCACGTCTCTCTAGGAAGGAACACGTCATTCACACAATGTCGATTTGATGAGACAATAAAAATGTTCGCTGCGTCTAGTAAGCGCCGTCCAAACTGAAAGACGAGCTTCCTTTGAAGTCGTGGAATAAACCGCAACAATTTGGTTCGCGACGAGTCACGATGAAACAGTACGCAAGCGGTTTTTTCTCCCGTACACATTAACGAATATAGCTTTCGCATACCGTATGCATACCGTTTGGCTCGTATATGTGTGCCGACCTTTAAGCAACTAACGTTAAACGAACGATACAACAGAGTAGTATAGACGTGCCCTGTTGCCAAGCTTGGTCAGGTATACCTAGCGGACTAATAACATTATAGTCCTCCTCATATGTATCTCACACATTGGATTCTGAACCACTCGGTATATAGTAACCGTCTTCCATTTCATCTAATATATCAGATGCTTTAACTAAAGACATGTTAGTTAGATTTAGTATGAATTCATATCTAAAACAAAATGGCAATAATGTAATTCCAGGCAGAATTATTACTCGAGCTGTACGGTGGTTTAAAATTTGGACTCTTTGATGACTGCAAATTGTTTCAAAATAATTTAATTTTGCATATACCAAATACTTACTGGAAGTTTATTTAATCGGTTTATTTACTAATTTTAAAAAATATACATATCTTAGCTTTTGTTCGATAGTTCGAAGTTGCACGTATAACATGACCTCACTTTTCACGAAATATTCACGTATGGCCGATAACTAAATTATCCGAATTTTACTAGTTATACTTAACAGAGAGAGACGGAATAAGTGGTACAATCCTCTTACGTATGTTCAACTTGATAAAAATAATTAGTAAGTGTTCACTTTGTGAACCACTGCAACATGTAGCAAAAATTTGGTGGTTTAAACTTCAGTCCGGTAAGCCGAAAGGGTTGGTCTTTATAGTAGATGACTGTGCTAGGAACAAATTAATAAACTTATAACTACACATGGGCTTTCTGTATCATTCTGTTTGAAGAATGTTGTTTTTATTCCTGTGCAACATCATAATGATGTGAATGGGACATCAGTGACTCCCAGTTCGGGTTTAGGCAAGGTTTAGGAACACGAGAAGCAATAGTAGCAACACAGGTGCTGGTCCAAAATTTTTACGATCAGAAGAAGGATGTGTTCCTATGCTTTTTAGATTACCAAAAAGCGTTTGATCGTGTCCAACACCACAAGTTAATGCAGATCCTCAAGAAAGTTGATATAGACCAAAAAGACATAAGATGCATTGAAAACTTGTACTGGCATCAAACGGCACAGTTAAAAATAGACAATTCTATATCCAAACCCATACATATAAGAAGGGGCGTTCGACAGGGATGTGTGCTTTCCCCTCTTTTATTTAACATTTATTCGGAAGCCATATTTCAAGAGTCTCTGGAGGATGCAAAGATGGGAATTAAAGTGAATGGAGTACTGATCAACAACATACGATATGCTGATGATGGTGTCTTAATTTGTGACAACATAGTCGATCTTCAACAACTTGTCACTATAATCGGAGAATACAGTAAGCGAATGGGATTAGAGATTAATACCAGAAAAACCAAATTTATGATCATCTCCAGAAACTTGGATGCACTTGAAAACTCCACCATAACACTGAATACTAAGTCCATTGAAAGAGTGAGTAAATTTAAATACCTGGGATTGTGGCTTTTTGAAGACTGGGCATCGGACAGGGAAGTAAAATGTCGCATTGAGCAAGCTCGACAAGCTTTCGTAAAATTCAAGAAGGTACTGACTTGTTCAGAGTTCGATCTTCAACTGAGACTAAGGTTTACTAAGTGCTACGTATGGTCAGTGCTGCTGTATGGCGTAGAGGGCTGGACACTCAAAACGAGGGATATAAACAGATTAGAAGCTTTCGAAATGTGGCTCTATCGCCGTATCCTAAAAATACCATGGACAGCGAAAATCACAAATATAGATGTCCTTAAAAGAATAAACCAAGAACGCCAACTTTTCGAAACCATCAAGAAAAGGAAAACGGCGTATCTAGGTCACATCATGCGAAATGAAAAATACCAGTTCCTCCAACTTATAATCGAGGGTAAAATTGAAGGCAAGAGAGGAATGGGACGCAAAAAAATGTCCTGGCTCCGAAACATAAGGCAATGGACAGGGATTAACGACATACAATCTCTGATACATATTGCAAGAAATAGAGAATTAATGGAAAATGTGATCGCTAACATCCATTAGTGGATTTGCATCTAAAGAAGAAGAAGAGCAACATCATATCTGGAAATACTATGCAGTTGTTGTTTCCTGATTCTACTGTGTATTATTGCAAGTTTTGGCAATGACTATTAAAATGTCTAGTGTATCATAGTCTTGCCTTTTGAAGTGCAAGAATTAGATCATCCATGTATTTCTTTGATTTCTACCTCAAAAATGATGGTAACTTGCTAATACGTCTTTAAATTAGGTCATCCAGTGCAAAGTAGCATGGGATTGGTAACATTGTATTTCCCGTGGGTGTGTTATGTTTCAGTTTGTAATATAACTCGTAAATATTGCAAAAGTCAGCTATACGGATCATATCGTCCTCAAAACTAAGACGATGTTATTGTCTCAATCAATAGTCATTCTTCTGGTATCTTATTATGGTGTCTTAGTTGTCTTAGGTGTCTGATGTCCCGTTCGATTTTGATTTTATTTGTGGACTTGACACGTAATTTTATCGATAGTGTCATATATATATATATTTAGGGATTCTACAGTATTCACTGCCTTCCCTCGCTCAACCGTTTCCATCTCTCTCTGTTGTTCCATTCTCCATCGTTTAGTCCTCTCTTACTCATGGCGTCGTCTACTTCGTTCCTCCAGGATTTTCGGGGTCGTCCTCTTTTCCTCCTTCCTATGGGGCTCCATTCGGTTATTCTTTTTATCCATCTGCTGTCGCTAGCTCTTCTTACATGTCCATACCACTTTAGTCTTTTTTGTTCTATATATGTTAGTATGTCTGTTTCTATTGATGTTCTTTGCTTTATTTCGTCATTACTTCTCCTATCCATTCTTGTTACTCTGCAGCATCTTCGCAGGCATTCCATCTCTGTTGCTATTATCTTACTGCTGTTTTTCTTGTTTATGATCCAATTTTCGGCCCCATATGTCATAATACTTCGCACTAATGTTTTATAAATCTGCGTTTTTGTCTTCATATTTAGGTGTCTATCCCACCATACTGAGTTAAGTTGTCGGATTGCTGTTCTTGTTTGTCCTAATCTTTGTGTAATTTCTTCCTCTGTTGTTGCCTTTTTCGTGATTATGAACCCCAGGTATTTGAATTTATCCTTTCCTTTGATTGTTACGTTGTCATCAATCTGTAGATCTTCTATGTCTTCTTCACTTGTAGATAGGTACTCTGTTTTCGCGAGGTTAATATCTAGGCCAGCCTTGGTATATTCTTCTTGTAGTTTCTTCATCATGTAGCTGAGGTCGTCTTGGTCTTGTGCAATCACTACTTGATCGTCTGCAAAACTTAACGTATATAGGTATTCGTTCCGTACCGGTACTCCCATGCCTTCGCATTTTCTTTTCCATGTAGTCAAGGCTTTCTCTAAGTATATTTTGAATAGGGTTGGAGATGTGGAACAACCCTGCAGGAGCCCTTTTGTTGTGGTGAAGTCTCCTATGATTCTTGTTCCCATTTTAATGGACACTTTATTTTCTTTATACAGAGCTTTTGTAGCTTCTATGAGTTCCGTCTGTATTTCTAATTTGTACATTGCCTCCCATAGTTCTGACCTTGGTACAGAGTCATACGCCTTTCTCAGATCCACAAATGCCAAGTGTATATCTCTATTTTTTGCTTTTTTCTTTTCCAACAGTTGTTCCAGTGTGTATATGTGGTCTATGCATGATCTTCCTGCCGTGAAGCCTGCCTGATCCTCCCCGATTTTGCCTTTTATCGCTTGCTCTATCTTTTCTCGCAGTATCTTCCCATATAATCTTCCTATTGATGATATTACGCTTATTCCTCTGTAGTTTTCGCATCGTTTTCTATCTCCTTTCTTAAATATAGATGTCATATATGCCGCCGTCCATTCCTTTGGGAGCTGTTCTCCATTTATGGCTTTCTGAAATATCCATTGTATCATCCGGTGTAATTTTTTTGATCCGTATTTTATAAGCTCAGGTGAGATGCCTCCAGGTCCCGGTGCTTTCTTATTTTTGATTGCTTTTATGGCCGTTCTCATTTCCCTATCTGTTATTTCTATTTCTTGTTGTGGGAATCTGCTTCGTCTTCGCCTGTTTTCTTTTCCAATGAATTGTGGTCTTTGTTCTGTTAATAGTTCCTTATAGTAGTCCTTCCATTCTTTGTCCTGTATATTTCCCAATTTAGTTTTTTCTTTTGAGTTTTGTTTCAATCCTCTCAGTACTTTCCATGACTCCGAAGTTCTTGTACCTCCTATATATGTTTCAATATTTAAGCAGATTCTTTCCCATTCTTCGTTCTTTTGCTGTGTTATTTGTTTTTTCACTTCTCTATCTTTTTCTCTATATTCTTTATAAACTTCATCGTTGTTTGTAGTCAGCCATTTTCTGTATAGTTGCTTTTTTTCTTCAATTATTCTTCAATTATTCTATAGTGTCAAATTCTTGTAAATTCTGTGGATAAGGTTGAAATAGCGATAATTAATAAGTAGTGTTGGAAGGCTTTTTGGATACTATTCACTCCAGTGGTGTCCAAAACCTTGCGAAAGTCGACAAAAGCTAAATATAAATGTTCGTCGTAAAGTTACTTGTTTTTTTATTTTAATTAACCGCTTCAAAGAATAAAATTTTTGGAGGAATAATGATTTTTGTGTAGTATGCGTATTGAATAACTACATTGATGACTTTATAAAAAGTCGCTTTATACAAATTTTAATACAAATTCAAAACTTCGGACAAATTGAAACTTAAGACCCCTTTGTGTAAAATCAGAAAATGTGATTAAATTTTTGAAATATTTTCATATAAGAAACATATCCAATATAACAAAACTAGAAATATCAAATCGAGAATGCCAATATCTTTTGAGCTGAATATGAGAAAACAATATTGAATAATTTTAATTATGGACAGTTTAAAATAACGTATACACTTTCTAAAATTTGACACCAATTTTAATTAAAATTCAATCAAAAAAATCACATACAAAAATGTCTAATAGGAAATTAAGTTTAACTTAAAGGAGATTTAACATTAATGAATCAGAACGAGTTATATAACAGCTCACAGGAAAAGGCAGTTGAATTACACCCAAAGAGATGGAAGTGAACTTCTGTTCGAGATAATGAAATGTCTACTGTCTACAGTGCAATATTCAACATCTGCTCTGTGATTAAAATCGCTCCTTTCACGGTTATCCGAGTAGTTTGGAGTAAAGATCGAATAGGACGATTCAACTGCGTGTATAAACGTCACTTCGATAAGAAAGATCGCAAGGGACTTACTTTAGAATATTATCGTTCAGAGGATCGTGATTTTCAATAGAGAAACATTAGTCGCTTTTTAGTTTATATATACATAGCAGGTGATAAAAATTAAGAGGTTTTAACTGATTATTTATCAACGTTAGAATGAAAAATATATAAAATGGTATAAAGATACAAAAATTATTTACGATGACGCGATGGGCTGATTTAAGCTTGGAAATAGTAGAAAATGTAAAATATATTATAAATAAATAACAAAAATAAAAGTAATATCCTTTCAAAATCCACAAGGAAAATAAATTCCTGCAGCTGGCTGTATACATACATGGTATATGAAGTTTTAGTGGCCACTAAAAGATGTACTCTCAAGTTGGATATATCGTTCATCTCACAATGTATTAACTACAAAGTTTTTCCAACCTTTTGTGGAATCAAAACTCCAGGAAATGTTCCGGTCACCTTAAAGAACACCTTTCAACTCAAAAAAAATTAAAAAAGGAGATTTGTAACCATTATGGAAAGCTTAACTTTTTAAACTGTAAGCTTAAGGTAACACATGACTTTTTACTTGAATCCATAGGCTTCGATAACTTAAGTAACCTTCTGAATGATGTTTAGGGCAGAATGGACAGTGTAACCTCTATTAAATTTAGTAAACTTAAATCTAAACTCAATAAACTTATCAGTAATACATCTAATTCACAAAATAATAACAGTAACAAGAACAACATTAAATTCTCTGAATGATGTTTAGGACAGAATGGACAGTGTAACCTCTATTAAATTCAGTAAACTTAAATCTAAACTCAATAAACTTATCAGTAATACATCTAATTCACAAAATAATATCAGTAACAAGAACAACATTAAATTCTCTAATTTTTCATTTCACCCTATGCTCAAAAATCTATCTTCAGTAATTTTTAATAAAAGTGAACTTAACTTATTGAATCTAGGTCTAAAATACTCCATTCCGAGGAAGGTTTCTAAAAAGGACCTTCAGAGTCTCTCCATTGAGCTAGATGTTATTATCCAGAATCTCTCAGTCCCTATAAATAAAAAAACTTCAATTAGAAACTCTTGCTACAAAACTATCTATAAATTTAAAAACAAAAATTTTCCATCATCTTCTACTGCTTTCAATAATTCCATTTCCAATACTCCATCGAATACATCCAATAACTCATTATCCATTAAGCTACTCTCTACTTCTCTAAATTACTCATTCAATGTTTCTTTTCCTCAATTCTCTGACAAAAAAACAGAAAGACCAACTCCAAATCCTCAAGTCTATCCACAACAAAATTAAATCTCACAATCTAATAATCAGTAAAGCAAACAAAGGTAATTGTTTAGTCATTCTAGATCAAAGTTTATACAACGCCAAAGTCACTACATTCCTTTCCGATAATAATTTCACTCTACTCTCCGAAGATCCAACAAAAAAGTTCATCAACAAAATGAAAGCCACCAATAAACTTTTCGCAGAATTTCTTTCAGAACACGATGCTCCATATTACAAAATACCTAGCAACCCATTGACACCCAGACTGTATGGTTTACCTAAGATACACAAAGAGGGCATTCCCATTCGTCCCGCTGTTAGTTTCATAAACACTCCAGTTTCCATCTTGTCAAAATTCATGTTGAATTTCATTAACAATATGACGAACTTCACCCCTCGCTTTTCAGTCAAAAATACCATTCATCTAGTCAACAATCTTGTTCTTCTACAAGTGATATAATGAGGTCATTCGGTATTCTGTCCGTTCCTGGTGATTTTCAATGTTTTAATTTTCTTAATGCTTCCTTCCTCTTCCTCCTCAATATTTTTTTCTAAGTTCATTTTTTTTAACTATCATATCATTCTTTATATTTCTTTTTATGTTCTGTAGAAGTCGTGCTCTATATGTCAAATAATGAGTAAATAAGAACTTCAACTGTTTAAAATTTCCTATTGTTTTTTATGATTGTTTTGAGTATCTACTACTCGCTTAGAAGTAAATCTCAAATTCTAAAACAAATTAGATTTTTTAATGAAAAACTCTATTTCGAAAACGTATATAAATATTACACACATTTTTTTTTTTGACACAGAACGAACACCACTGATTTTCACAATTTTCGTCAATCTTTCAACATATGATAAGTATACAGCTCGCGGTTTCTATTGTGTGTGATGTTTCAATTTCTAGTTCAGAAAATATTGCAGAACGTAATACGCGTTAGGCCGTTCTTTTTATTTTTATAAAATGGCTTATGACTTTGTCTCGGGATGAAAAATATCCCCCTTAGTAAAAAAGAAACCGTAAAACACGTTACGTGAGAATGTCTTCACAGTTTCCTTTTATTAAAATAACGCAGAATTTTTTGACGAATTTTATATTTGAGGTCACACTGAAAATATTTGTTTAGAGGAGAAGAATATAGTAACAAATATAAATACATACAATACATGGTTAGAGACCTACAAACTAGATGAAAATATATATTAATATATTTTCATCCTTTTCATAATTTTATTGAAGATGTTTCGTTATTAATTCATACACATAATTAGGTCATATACAAATAAGTTAAATAAGAAAACATCCATAGTATACATCCAGAGTAATACAGTACTTTTTTTTACATTTTTTAATTAATTAAAAGTAAAAACATATGAAAAACTGTAATTTAAAAAAATTTTTTACTGCAAACCGGCACCGACAAAATTTTCAATTTCTAATTTAACTGAGCTGCCACCCTGCCTTGGAGGGAACGTAAAGCCGTCGGTCCTGGCTACGAAAGTAGTCGTTAAGTCATATTAGGGGTGCTTGCGTGACCTGAAAATCCCAACACTAGACCTTAGCCAGAAGGTTACACGAACTTTACTTTACTTTTTACTGCAAAAAAAAAGATGTTACATACACGTAACACTGGGATCTTATGTAGACATTAACGAGAGTTTGAATGAAATGTTATGTTACACTTCAAACAAACTCCAACATCGCATTTGTTGCACATAGTTGTGGTACTACCAGAACAACCTTCTCCAGTACAATGTCTTCGCTTCTTGTCAGGAATGGTAGTTAGGAGATTGTCCATCCCATCATAGCGAAGTTGGTCTAAAACTCTGTTCAAAGAAATACTGCAACCACACTATTTTACGATATTTCTTATAATTTGGCGTAATTGTAAAATAAGATCTGATCTAAGGTCCATTATACACTATCTTTGAGATCTGTCTTATCTGGCAGCATAAATTTTGATTTTTTCACACGCTTATTCGTTACTTGTTTCATGATTACATTCTTATCAGATGTACTGCAAGTTGGTTCATTTAAAGTAGAGTGGAGAGAAATACTTATTTAATCTGGGAATTTAATTTCGACTTGTGTTCCTAATTGGCGGCCTGATAAATTATTCAAAGTACCTCCAGTATCCTCGTCTACAGAATCGTGTGTCAAACCATGAGTTTCCGGTGGTTCTATGAATGTCTCCTTTGCTTAATCAATGTATGCTATTTCTAACAAATAATATGATTTTCTTTTTTATATCTGTTTTAACCATATATAACTACAAATAATGATAAAATCATCAATTTATACTGTAAACATTTTTTGGCTTTGTTTATAATAACCTTGCGTAACATATCTGTAACACAAAAAAAGCACCGGTTTTGCGTAGTGTATGAGGGCTGAAATAAGAAATATTCCAATTGACCTTCGACGTATAATAAGGCGTTTCATTGGAGTACCTGCAGAACATCCCAGACAAGATAATCCCCATGACAAGAAAAGACGGCGATGTCACACGACATGTGTTCTAACGACAACAATCACCCAAAAATGTGCTCAGTATGTACTACTTTTTAAGGATATTTGTGAGGAGCATAGCATTGAAGTGGTGCAATGTTTGTACTATGCGGCGGATTAAGTCTTCAAATAATTCCAAGGTACAAAATACCCTAGAAATTTTTGACTAAAATTCTTAATGTTTAATTTCTTTTTTTTTTACAGGATGAAATAAAAAATAAGTTGGAAAAAGAAGTACCTAATTATATTTAAGTTTTTTTAAATATTTCAATTATTAATTAATTAGTTTTCGTATAACCGTACAAGAAATACAATGTTTATGAATAATTCATAATAATAAGGTACATATTCTGTTTTCATTTATTTTCTTGTTGTATATGTTTTCTAAAGGTTTAATAAATAAAATAATCTAATTAAAAAATAACATATTTTGCGTATTTAAAATCGTGTAGGTTTTTTATTCGTGGGTCACCATTGACCCAGCATACCTTAAAAAGATAATTAAATCACCATACCACTTGAGGGTTAATGATCCTGTGTACGATCGACTTAGTAACACCTGATCTGCTTTTCTTTGACTGCTTTGAGCTGTTTTTCGTTACAATATTAACAGATTCGCAAAACACATAATTGAAGCTAAAAAAATAAATAAAAAAATCAATAGAAAAGTGTCGATATAACGTACATATTTAGAGGGGGTTGTAAATAATATTTAAAGATATTTTATTATGTATTTTAATATAAAAACATCCTAATACTGTAGAACTGTATTGCAAAAAAACATCTTACATATAAAATAAACATTTTTTAAAGAAAACAACACTCAGTATAAATATTTTCTCCTGCTTTTTTATGAATCATCCGTAAGAAAAAAATGTAGCAGGATACTTGTTTAGTTTTATCTTGCCGGAGAGCTTCGTCGTCAACCCAAATGTGTTTTCACAGTTACACAAAAACCATAAAAAATGATAAATTCAAGAAAAGTGGGCGTGTGACAGGGTGCCATCATCTGCAGCTGAGTGAAGTCGGGAAGTGGAGTCACGGAGTGCATGTCGTAATAAATCCTACTTATTTATGAAAGCAGAAAATGCCGAGGACATGTCTGATAGGAACTGGATATGCCAAGAACTTTGCAGATATGTCTTATAATACCAGTTATCTCAAATTATTTGAGCATCTTGAGTTATTGTCGTTACGTTTACATTACTTTTAACCGCAATTTGGTTTCTTTCCCAAACTGCTGTTAAGAAGTAATAAGAAGTTTTCTTTAACGCATAATACTAAAACAAAAAAGTAAATTTAAGAGTTTCTATTTTTTAACCAGTCCAATCAGGCTACAAGTATACATTATACAATATAGAAACTGAAACTGGTCAGTTTTATTCAATTCTTTTTTTTTTACTTTAAAAACATAAAATTTGGATAAAGCTCTTTTGGTTTTTGAAAGATTGAATGTCCTTATACAAGGACAATGTTACTTTAGGTAGTCACAGTAAAACCTTAAGAAAAAAGTTAAAAACTGAAATATCTTGAATTATTACAAAAAAAATACATAATTATGTTTTGTTATGATACATACAAAATAAATGTATGAAAGCATTATGATATTAAAAAAATTTAAGTAAAAATCCTTTATAAAAGGTATATAAATTAAAAAATCCAAACGGGCTATGTCATGAAGACAAAACGTTTTCGGAAACCATGTTCCATCATCAGTATCTAGGTGTACATGTTTTGAGCCACTAAATATCTGTTACAATTTGGTTTACATTATTTGGTATTCTATTTTAACATGTTAGAGTTACCAGTGGATATGATAACATGGCGACGTATAACTCCACATGAAGTTGCTGGTTCTGAGACGAAGTGTCTACGAGGACTTGATGATAGCAACTCGCAAGTTACACCTAGAGACTGATGATGGAACATGGTTTCCGAAAACGTTTTGTCTTCATGACATAGCCCGTTTGGATTTTTTAATTTATATACATTTTATAAAGGATTTTTAATTAAATTTTTTGTGATACATGGTATACAGCCAGCTAGAGGAACTTAGTTTCCTTGTGGACATTATGATATTCTTTTACTTGAACATAAAAAATGAACCTTACACTTTTGACACATAGTAAAATATTTTTTGGGGCATTTTTTCATCTTCCACATACTAGCCTATTTATTATTATTTAAAATAAAAAATAAGCAGATGCATGTATTAATCATACCTAGTTTCTATAGAAGGATTTAATTTACGTCGGAACATATTGAACGCTTTATCTATTTTCGTTTGAAGGACGTCCTTGTTTTAGTGTTTTAATGGTTCTCTATACTGTATCAAATATTCTGCAGTTTGTAGAAATTTCTAGATATCGAGACTATGCAGTTTAGGTATTCCAAAACATTTCATCATCATCAGTTGGCGCTACGGCCCTTCGTGAGCCTTGGCCTGCTTAAAAACATTCTTCCATCCTTCCCTATCGAGTGTCTGTTTTCTCCAGTTCCTCACTCCAATCTCCCTCAGATCTTCCTGCACATCGTCCAGATATCTGAGTTTAGGTCGCCCCCTGCTTCTTCTTCCGACCGGCCTGTTTAGCATAGTTATTTTAGTGGGATCACTCTCATCCATCCGCATAACGTGGCCCACCCACCTTAGGTGGTTTATTTTGATGGTCTTTACAATATCTGCACCAACAAAAAGTCTATAGAGTTTAAAGTTATATCGCCTTCTTTACAGACCCTGTTCGTTTACTCCGCCATATATGGTCGGTCCTTAGTACTTTTCTTTTAAAGACTCGCAGCAACTCTTCATCTCGGGTCGTCATTGCCCATGTTTCCGATCCGTATGTGAGCACTGGACGTATTATTGTTTTATAAAGTTTGCACTTTGTTGCTATTGACATACTTCTCGCTCTTAGTTGAGGGCACAGGCCAAAATAACAGCGGTTAGCTACGCATACTCTTTTTTTTATCTCGTTGGATGTGTTATTTTTGTAGTCTAGCAGTGATCCTAAGTAGCAGAATTCTTCCACCATTTCTATCGTTTCGTGTTGCACCTCTAAGTTGTTTTGTTGAATTTTTGATATAGCCGGCATATATTTAGTTTTCTGGATGTTAATCAGAAGTCCGATGTTTTCTGCGGCATTTTTGATACCTGTGAAAGCCTTCACTGCTTCATTTTGGGTTCTTCCAACTATGACGATATCATCAGCGTATGCCATTATTTTTATACTATGGGTATATATCGTACATTTTAAGTTTATTCCCGAATCTCTCATAACTTTTTCTAACGCTAGGTTGAACAGCGTGTTTTGAAACATCCCCTTGTACGCGCACTTTACATTCGACTTTCATCATTGTCATTTTAATTAATTCTACCAATCCTTTTGGTATTCCTAATTCGACCATCGCCGAATATAATTGGTACCTGTCAATAGTATCGTACGCTGCCTTAAAGTCTACGAAGATGTAATGGCAGTCTATGTCGTACTCCGTCGTTTTTTCTAATATTTGTCTGATGGATGATATGTGATCAATGGTAGATTTATTTTTCAAGAAGCCTCTTTGGTAGGATCCTATTATATTGTCAGTATACCGTGCCAGTCGTTCGTTAAGTATAAGGGACACAATTTTGTACGCTGTATTAAGAAGGGATATCCCTCTAAAGTTGGAACATTCAAGAACGTCTCCTTTCTTGTGTATGGGGCATATAATTTCAGTATTCCAATCTTCTGGTAACGCGCGTTCTTGCCATACCTGTATTAGTAGTTTGTGAAGGAGGGTTACAAATGTTTGACCGCCACATTTAAATATTTCTGCGGGTAGGTTGTCTGCTCCGTGTGACTTGTTTCTGGCATTCCAAAACATTTACCTAGGCTTTATACTCTAACCAGCAATTAGCCAGTGCAATGTCAATGGGATGATTAATCTTATTATACAGATAGTTCATTTTCTATGGCCAACGTACGATCTATTTATGCTAACAAAAAAAAATAAGCTTATCAACTCCTTCCATATTTTGGTTATACAACATAACATCATCTGCTTGGGTGCAATAGTATATTATTTATTCTATTTGTCCCATCTTTAACAATTTCTTAGTTCTTCTACACTAACAAAATGAGATGCAACAATCACTGGTTTATTATCAAATAATTTTGTAACGACCACTCTGTCTTTGCTTGCAACTGTATCACAAGTACTTTTTCCCCCTTTCTTTAAATGTGTTAGTTGTCAGTGAAGGTTTTGAAAATCTGTTGGCTCTTATTAAACTAACAGTACATTTTTTTTAATTAAGGAACTGGAAAAAATTATAATATGTACTAAAATAATTTTATTATCGAAGTAGTACAGTCCATGGTTTTCTTTTCTGTGATTCTCTTCTTCTTCTTTAGGTACCGTCTCCTCTAAGTAGGTTGGTATTCAGCACAGCCATTTTCACTTTTGAGATTACAGCTGTGAACAAGTCGACTGAACTTCAATTATTCCACTTTCTCAGATTGTTGAGCCAGGAGATGCGTCTTCTTTCAATACTTCGTTTTCCCTGTATTTTTTCCTGCATTATGGTTTGTAGCAACACATATTTATCCCCTCTTATAAACGTGGCCGAGATATTTTAACTTTCTTATCTTAATCGTGTTCATGATTTTCATTTCATTTGTCATCTTGCTGAGGACCTCAACATTTGTTATTCGGTCTACCCAACTTATTTTTAATATTCTTCGATAGGTCCGCATCTCGAATGCTTCAAGTCGATCGCTTACCTCTTTCTTTACGGTCCAGTCCTCCACCCTATACAGCAGCACCGAAAACACATATGAACATAATATTCTTATTTTGATTTGCAAACTAAGGTCTCTCTGCATAATACTTTTCTCATCTTATTAAATGTTGCTCTAGCTTGTCCAATTCTTATTTTTATTTCTTCTGTATACTCGTTATTTTCATTAATAATTGTACCAAGATATCTGTATTTTTTTACTTTTTCTATTGGAACCCCTCTTATGTTTAAAATGTGTTTTCAAAATTGTCATAAATTTTGTTTTATTAGCATTAAGCGTTAGTCCGCTTTCCTCACTAGCATTTACTACATTATCTAAAAGTATGTGTAGATCTTGTATATTCTCTGTAATTAGTATAGTATGATCGGCATATCTGATATTGTTGATGGGTCTGCCGTGAACCTTGCCTTACGCCTTTTTTTATCTCTACTTCCTCCAAAAATTCGTTTCCTACTCTGACTTTCGCTGTTTGGTTAAAGTAGAAATGAATTATTGTTCGTAAGTCTTTTTTGTTAATGTATTTATCTTTAAGTAACTGCACAAGACGGTTGTGTCGGACCTTATCGAACGCCTTATTGTAATCAATAAAACAAACATAGAGTGGTTGCTTTACAACCATACCTTTATGCATGAGGACGTTAAATCCAAATAATGCCTCTCGTGTATCCATGGCATTTCTAAATCCAAATTCGGTTTCAGTGATGTCTTGTTCCACTTTCCTGAAAATTCTTAAATGGATACTGTTTAAGAATATTTTTAGTGTTTGTCTCATTCGACTAATTATATGGTGGTCATTATATTCCTTAGCATTAGGGTTTTTTTGGTAATGTAATAAATGTTGATTTAAGCCAATCTCTCGGTGATTCTCTTAGATAGCTGCATTACTATTGCAGCTCCTGCATGTCACTTATCTTGGTAGTTGCTCCTCGAAAAATAATAAATTTATATACGAAACCGCTTTATTCAACAAAAAAATATTTCTATTCGTGTTACAATTTATATGATGCAGCACGTTTGTCCTTTCTGAAGGACGTCGATATTTTCAAAAATATACAAAGCTTACAAGAGCGCTAAGTGTATATTAAGATAAAAAACATAAACAATTAAGCTTCTACTTACAATAGAACCAATTGTATATATATTTCAGCTTTTAATTATACTTTTAACTCAATCACAAATTTGCACGTGTCTGAAGGTTGGACATTCGCGTAAAACTGAAGTAACCAACTTTATATCATTGGTACGACGTTAGATTATGGATAAGTAGCACCATCATGTCATTTCAGTTGATGTCCATGTAGTAATATATTGTGACCGAAAGGGTTAACCAAATATGAATAAACAAAAAATATTTTAAAGTTACAAAGCTTTCAAAACAAAGTATTAAGGAGCAGCCTCGATGCCCCTTGGTACGTTTAAAACAGTTATATTTATCGAGATGTGAAGATGGAAAATATTGAAGAGATAAAAAGAGATTATGCCAATATTCATGAGTAAAGATTGCATTAACATGAGAATATCGAGGCTTTCCAACTTTTGGATAATACAGATTTAGTAGGAAGACTGAAGAGGGTGAAGGCCTTCCAGTTAGTGTAGTGATTAGTTCAAAAGCAAAGTATAGCACAGCTTACTGAATACAAGTGCTTGTGTACATAATTACTGTAAGTTAGAAAGATGGTGTACCTGTAGAAACATTAATAAATGTAAACATAGCTTTGAGTATGTGTTAATATGAATTCAGGACGGAACAGAACTGCTCATTGATATTTTTAATCAGATTGGAGTATAAAAGACACCTCTTAATGGATGTTGAATTAATGAAAAAACTAGGCCTGTTGATAATTAAAATTATAGTTTTCAATTGTACAATTAGATGTTAAACATCTGGTATGGTTTAAATACACACCTATCACTTTTATTGTCGTGGAAGAACATTTTTGGCATTTAAAAATATTTTTGGTGGCATAAGGATTATTAAATCGTACAATATCAAATTAGGTAGATTGGATTGTGAGAGCTAATATTTATTTTAGTTTTAAGTGAAAAAAAGACTAAGTAGATACCAACATGAGTATTATTCTATCTATGCATAGTGTTATAAAAGCTATGCATCATCCCTTATATTTAAAATTATTACAGTTTTTTAAATTCGTGTCGTCATCCCAATTTGAATAGGTCATTTTTATATGAAATACACGTTTTTTGCTTTTTTTTTATTTTATTTAAATACCTATTTATTTGATCTGGTTTTCCCAAGGTGTAACCATTTGCAAAATTTATTTTGGTAAAATTTGTGAACATGATTTATAATGAACCTTAATTTAATTTCCGAGTTGGACCTTGTAAGAATTATCGTTTTTGTTAAAGAATTCCATTCACAGCGGTTCGTGGCGGAAAGAGTGGGTATTTTTTAGAGTGATGTCTCATGAATATGAAATAGGTTTCTGGAAACAAATTCGATAGACCCTGATTTACCAATGAGCAACAACATAGAAATAGCAGAATTTTCATTCGGAGAAAGTCTTTTATGTCTATACCAGCCCTCCAAAGAGACTTTAGGTATGCTACAGAATTCAGAGTATCGTTGGATGTAAGAAGAAGAATTTGAAAGTCAGGTTTGTTGAGTCGTCGTTATTAGTTCATCAGCTATAACCCAAACATGTTTTGCACCGCTTCCAGTGGGCTAAAGAACACCTACAGCTCCCTCAATAGTTTTGGAATTTTATGCTTTTTTTTTCTTTAAACAGAATCTGTTTAAATAGTGATTGATAGCTAACGAATTCATTCTGCCTTTCGCTAGTGGTAGTATTAAGTTTTGGGCAGGTATTATGGCAGATGGATGCATGGAATTGGTGTTTATTAAAAGGACTCAACAGAACAGAGGTATATTACACGGAATTTAGAACCTCGTGTAAGAATATGACGAGCAGCTGTGGTTGAACATTTTGTATTTATGGATGATAACGCCCGCTTACATGGGACTCAAGCGGTTAATGTCTCTCTTAAGACAGAAGGTATTAGCTATTTGGAGTGGCCTGCGAGGTCTCCAGACATAAATCCAATTGAACATGTATGGAATGTGCTCTCCAGAGCTGTTGATGGCCAAAGAAGTCCCCCTAGAACCCATCATATACCTATAATTGCCTGTAGAGAAGAA
Source organism: Diabrotica undecimpunctata (assembly GCF_040954645.1). Classification (NCBI taxonomy): domain Eukaryota; kingdom Metazoa; phylum Arthropoda; class Insecta; order Coleoptera; family Chrysomelidae; genus Diabrotica; species Diabrotica undecimpunctata. The sequence goes on along the minus strand of NC_092808.1, from coordinate 39,776,185 downwards.
TGGGAGAATCTGTCATAGAAAATGATTGATCGACGTGTTAGCAGTATAAGAGCTTAAATCCAGAATTGCATTGATGCCCTTGGTGAAAATACACTTTAATAAAATTGTTAAATACATTTTGCTTATTGTTCTGCCAGAAAGTCTATTTTAAAATCTCTAGATACAATTCATAATAATGGGCTAAGGATCGCATTGTTTTATATTTTTTAATAAGTGTAGATACTATATTTTAAGTGTAATTGTTATTTTTATCATATATGAATGTTATAAATTGATTAATTTTGTATGTATTAGGGCTTTCCCTATTTTTGAATCAATAAACTTCTTCTTCTTCTTCGCACTACTAGCATTTAGAAGTACACCTATTGAGAGCATATACGCTGAACTTGGTGAGCCATCCCTTTACCACAGGCGAATGCAACTGACATTAACACATTCATCCTCGGTATTCTGTAATCCAGAAAAACCTATTTATAGTAACACCTTCACAGATAAGTATAACGAACTTTTTAATTATAATTATAAACTACGAAAACCATACTATGAAAGAGTTAGAACATATTGCAAAAAATTAAACTTTGATTTTCCTGACATATTCGATCCAAACATCACCGATCCTCATATCCCTTGGTCAATCAATATTCCACAGTGTAATGTATATTTGAGCAAATATAGTAAGTCAGAAATACGTCCTTCTCAAATAAAAACTATTCTGTCATATATACTCCAAACTTATGAAAATTTCTCCAAAATATTAACAGATGCTTCAAAATCTAGCAATGGAGCTGGTGCCGCTTTTGTGATCAATTCAAGTAAATATCAATTTCAACTATCTCCCCAGTGTAGCATATATACAGCCGAATTATTCGCTCTTTATCAAGCAATTAAGTTTATTAATGATACCAATATCGTCAAAGCGGTGATTCTTTCTGATTCTCTGAGTTAGATTACTTCAATTCAACGAGTATATCCTAAACACCCAATTGAAAAAATGATTAAATCAGAACTTCACACATGTCAAGAAAAAGGAAGAACAGTAGACTTCATATGGATTCCTTCTCATGTGGGCATCCCCGGAAATGAAGAAGCAGACTTAAGTGCGCGTAGTGCAGTGTCTAGTGCGGACTCAGAAATAATATTAAAGTGCAGTCCAGAAGATTTAAAGCTTTTTATTAAGGCAAAAATCTTAGAAGTCTGGCATAACGAATGGCAAATATCAATGTCTAAACTACGACAAATTAAAGACACAGTTAAAGGAACTAAACCGTTGTGCAAAACTTGCCATGAACAGAGTGTAGTTAACCGATTACGATTAGGCCATACTAGACTTACACACACTCTTACCTTTTTTCAAAATGTAACCGACCAAGATGCGAGCGCTGCAATTCAACCTTAACAGTAAAACATATCTTTGAATGTGACAAATTCAAACATCAACAATCTCTTTATAATATAGATTCAAATTTATCAGTTGTGTTAGGTCAAAATAGTTATTCAAAGAACTTAATAGATTATTTAAAAGCTATCGATGTGTTCCATAAGATTTAACTTTTTTTGTATAGTATTACTGATTTTTTTAGTACTATTGTGTAGGACAAAAAAAATCTTTTTTATAACCATGTAATATAACTTCTTCTTATGGTGCCGTGCACCTATAGTGCGTTGGCGAATTATCTGAAGGTCAGACGTCTGTCTTTTGCGGCATGCAAAAGTTCGCCAGTGTTAGTTACGCCTGTCCAGTTCTTTATATTTCGCAGCCACGACATTTGTTTGCGACCTACTCCTCTCTTGCCCTCAATCTTTCCTTGGATAATTAATTGAGCGATTGCGTATTTTTCACCTCTCAGGATGTGGCCCAGGTATCCAATCTTTCTTGCCTTGATCAAGCTGAGCAATTCTCTCTCAGTATTTGCTCTTCTTAGGACCTCCTCGTACCGACGCACTCTTCGTATATCCTGGACCGAACATGTCACCAACACAGAGGTAATCCAAAGAATCGGAAAGGAGAAAGAAATCGTGAATACAATTAAACAAAGAAAGCTTGAATATCTAGGCCACATATTGAGACACGATAAGTACCGTCTACTGCAATTGATTGTCCAGGGAAAAATAGACAGTAAGCGAGGGCCAGGCAGGAGAAGACACTCGTGGCTCCAAAATCTGAGGAAGTGGTTCGGGCTCACATCGGTCGAACTATTCAGAAGCGCCGCAAATAAGATCAGAATTGCCATGTTAATAGCCAACGTTCGCAACGGACAGGGCACTTGAAGAAGAAGAAGAAGGACTTCCTCGTTTCTCACCCTATCTGTCCATGGTATGCGGAACATTCTTCGCAAGGTCCACATTTCGAAGGCTTCCAACTTGTTAATGGAAGATATTTTCAACGTCCATGTCTCCATGCCGTATAACAATATGGACCATACATAGCATTTAACCATTCTGTAACGGAGATTGAAGGAAAGATTGCGATTACAAAGTAGCGGTTTAAATTTAAGAAAAGCTTGTCTTGCTTGTTCGGTACGGCATTTTATTTCTTGTTGAGGATCCCATTGGTCATTCACCATCATTCCCAAGTATTTGAATGTTTTTACTTGCTCGATTGGAGCATTATTAGCAATATAACTATTCTTGTAAAATTGTACAGATCCGTCGCTAATAACCATTAGGTGGATGCGACTTTCTCTTTAAATAAAAAATAATAATAACTATTGTTATGTATAAATATAATTGAACTTAACGTTTCTCGTTTTACTAACCTTACCTTGATTTCAGTAAGCTAATATTCGTCAAAAATGAAGTGCATAGAAAGTAATACATTCATGACAAAACCAATAAAACGGTTTAACGTATACAAGCGCATATTTAGAGCATTTGTTATGCATAAAAATTCCAACTTTACGTATGATTCATTGTATATAAATATTGTTCCAATGATATTGTATGTATTCTGATAGTATTTCTAGTACTCTAAATTGCTTTATTAATTTACTGTATATTTTTGATCTTAATATTTTAAAATTATTTATAAAATAAGAAATGTTTTAATAAGATAAAATACCGTGTAGTCATCTATATCAAATAATAGCAATATATTATTTTTTCTTTATGTAAAATAGAAATTCCTACAACGAACAGTTAACAAGTGTGCTTTTGTCTGTGATTCCCAATTGCTCAATCGTAAAAGTCCAGCATTCCCCTTTAATCACGTTTTCCAATAACAATCTATTTTCTCTTCTTTCAGACGCTCCTCGATGCAAAAAAGGGTATGAGATAATGCGAGTTGGCGCCCTTCCCTTTGAGACACTAGTGGTCCAATGTCACGTAGACGCTATTCCAGACGTTGCCCGTTTTTCCTGGACGTATAACACCAGCAGGGGCGTTCTGCCCATCCAGGGGGGTAAAATGGAAAACGAGGGCAATGTGTCGATATTACGCTTCACACCTGGATCTGACGATGTCGAATCTCTGGCGTGCTGGGCCACTAACAGCGTGGGGAGACAGGAGAAGCCATGCCTTTTCTTTATCGTGCCTGCGGGTAAGCCGAAAATTTATATTCAACCGTTCTATTGGGTTGGTATAATAACGTATTTTTAACTGCTACATATATTACTGTTCTTTAAAATAACAAATTCAAAAGTAAAATGATGATATTTTATAATAACTCACAAAACAAATTTTCAGTAACATCTTAGGATTTTTATTTAAAAAATGGGTACTAATAAATATTATTTTATATTATTTTCTTTATTAGGTTCTTCTTTCATCTCTTCAGGGGTTTGGTGAAAAAGTTCCTGACGTTGGTTATCTTTATATAGATCCCGGTAATACTATACCTATGTCTGTGCTCACATTTTTTAAGGCAGAGACTTATTATATATTTTTTTATTATTACCCTTTCAGTTATTTTATGTTTTTATCCATACATCGCCTAGCCAATTCAGTCAATACGTTTTATACTGTCTTAAACTTAGTTTAATCTTCAGCCTTCAAAAATTCTTCTTGTTTTCACTGTTGTTTGTCTAATATTGGTAATAATTCTGCTTAAATTCTTCTGTTGATAACCTTGTATTAAGACTCCTATTGTTACTCTCAGTATTTTAAGTTATTTGAGCGTTTTAAAGATGTGACGTTCATTTATACACGTATAGATGATAATAATTAGAGGGACTTTGTCACAGATAGAAAGATTTGATGAACAATCAACCCTTACATCTAAACCAAAAGGAGCAAAGTAAGCAGTTTAACTTGTATTGAGATATCTATTTAAATGTGTAAACTGAAACATTAGTCAGTACTTTCCAGGAGCCTTTACCAGAACCCAGTACCTCTCGTTTAAGTCTACTTGCGTACCCAGTAAGGAGTGAAAAGTAAGCTAGATAATTTTAATAAAGTTATATATAGGAAAAAATAAATATAAGGTTGAATGCTCGAATAAATGAACTTTGATCAGATAAAAGGCATATATCGAGCACAGTTTAATTTAATCTAGCCCAAGTGCTTTCGATCACTAGATCATCTTCAGGGGCGTCTAAAATAAGCCAAGAAACGTTTTTTATAACCAAAGAAATTAATTAACTTCGATAAAAACTCGAAGTTTATGGTTAAAAAAGAGTTTTTTTATGTTAACGTTTATAGACTTACTTCGTCAATTGCGGCCTATCCGGCAAGAACAAGATGTCATAAACATATAAATGTACATCACACTATACTACAAATGGACAAACAAACACTTTATAATAATAATAATAATAATTTTAAAGTGTTTGTTTGTCCATTTGTAGTGTAGTGTGATGTACATTTATATGTTTATGACATCTTGTTCTTGCCTGTCTTGCCGGATAGGCCGCAATTGACGAAGTAAGTCTATAAACGTTAACATAAAAAAACTCTTTTTCAACCATAAACTTCGAGTTTTTATCGAAGTTAATCAATTTCTTTGGTTATAAAAAACGTTTCTTGGCTTATTTCAGATGCCCCTGAAGATGATCTAGGGATCGAAAGTACTTGGGCTAGATTAAATTAAACTGTGCTCGATATATGCCTTTTATCTGATCAAAGTTTATATATAGGAATTGTCCAAAAATGGTTATGTCTATGGTTCCACGATTTTGGGTTAATTGTCTCAAGATGTTCTTCTTCCCTAGAGGGTTTATGGAGTTTGTTTAAGTTGATGTGATCTATCCTGAATGGTTTGAATTTCTGTGATCCTAATTTTGGGCAATTGCTGGAGGTCGTGGGCTCTAGTGGACGGTTTTGATAATAATTTGGTTATGGTAGAAGTTAAGTGGCTTTTCTGAAACAGGTATGCCAAGAACTGAATTTTCTGCTGCTGTATGTCTTGTTTCATTTCCGTTTTTGTCTTTGTTTTGATCTTCTGTTTCAACCATATTTTCTGAGATATTTTCTGGGATTAATTAATTTGCTTTTTTCATTACAATCTCGTTAACTATTCGATCTTCATCTGGATTAGTATATGTAGACCATCCATCATTTTCTGTGTTTTCTAAATTATCAAAAACTTCCTTAATTTGTGAATTTATGTCCTTAATTTTTTTTGTGTGTATTTCAATTTGACGCAGTGCATCTGCGTTGGTGTTGACTGCCTTTTTTGTAAAATACCTCGTAGTCAAATTCTTCTAATTTTAGTCTGCAACATACTAATTTGGAGTTTGGTTCCGTTAAGGAAAATAGGTATTGCAAGAGGCGGTGATCTGAAAGTATTTTAAATTTCCTTCCAAAAGAGTAGGGTCGGAAATACTTAGTTGCCCACACTATTGCTAACATTTCCTTTTCTATTGTTGAGTAGTTAGTTTCTGTTTCATTCAATGTTATGGAAGCAAAAGCAATCGGTTTATCACTGCCAACTGGTCCTTGGGAAAGTACGGCTAGAGTAACGTAATTGCTGGTATCTGTTGTAAGATTAAATAGTTTGGAAAAATTCGGGTATTGCAATAACGGCTCGTTCAATAATTTGCATGTGTTAAAGCATTCTGCAAATTCGGGTGTATGTTTGATTTTAGCATTCTTTTTCAAGCAATTTGTTAGAGGTTATGTGATTTTTGCAAAATTGAACTTCCTGTAATATCCCAGGAGTCCAAGAAATCCTCTTATTTCCTTTGCTGTGTTCGAAATTGGGTATTCTTCGATCGCTTCCATTTTGGTTGAGTTTGAATTCCTTCCTTGTGTTAATATCTTAGAAAATTATCTTTTTTTAAGAACTCACATTTATCGCCTTTAATTTTTAATCGGGCTTTTCTTTGTGGTTGTAATACCTTTGTGAGATTTACAATGGGTTCTTGTAGTTATGTTGAATACACGATTACGTCGTCTATGTATACTAGACATATCTCTCCATGGAGTGCTTTTGGAGTTCTAAAGCACTAGTCCTTAAGTAAGCTAGTTAATTAGTTTCAAGTAACATTTTAACATTCAAACTTTAAATTACATAATTAAATAAAAAAATTAAAAGCCTTTCTATACCTGTAATCTGGCAAATAAGGACAATAATGTTCCCTTTTTTCTATCTTTAATATATATATATATATATATATATATATATATATATATATATATATATATATATATATATATATATATATATATATATATATTGGTTACATTTTGAAATAGTATTTGATGACACGGCTAGACTAGATGCTAGAACAGAAACAGATAATCTTTTTAATGAATCTCCCATACAATCTAGGAATGGTGTGGAAGAGCAATATAGGGAATGGAAAATATAATTCCCAATTTTTTTAAATCAAATAAGACTTAATTTGAAAGTGACTGTGAATGTAATAGAAACAATATAGCGGTATTTCACAACATCGCCATAGAGAATAAGGTGTTATTTTATGTAGATCATGATCTAGATTAATAAGAAACCTTTTAACTAAAGCCATAAAAAGGAAAAAAAGAAGACAATTTCACTCGATTTTGAGGTAAAATTGAAAAAACATTATTATGAATTAGGTATGTACTTGAAAACATTTTAAACATTTTGCAGAACTAGGTTCACAATTTCTAAATAAATATTTTCTATTAAACCCATTGTTTTGTTTCTGAAGTAATTTACAAAGTATAAATTTTACACTTACTTTTACCTTTGCCAAGATAAATTTTATGGGATATGATGGTGCTCATATTTTAATAATTTGCACTTTTATTATTGTACTATAATAATCATGAATATATCAGTTCAGCTATTTCTATACAGTGTTCTTAAAATTAATTGGCTTTTCTTTCTCTCCTTTGTTCTCTTATCGTTTATTCCCTTCATTTAAAACTTTCAGTTTTCATTCATATTTTTTAAGTTATACTTCTATACGCGCGCTCCACGTTGGAAATTTGTATGGGAGTGAATCTGTGAAATCATTACATATGTAAGATAATGAGTAAGAGAGAGACGGAAGATATATTTTCTCTCTCTCTTCCTCTCTCGAATATAAAAATGTTCCTTTTGTATATATATTTAATATTATATATATACTTACATATAATATTATATATATAATAAAATATTTATTAATATTATTATTTATGTGATATGTTTTGTATTATTTATTAAATGTTCATAATTATATTAGTCTTTTGTATTTCAAAATAATAATCTCAATAAATCACTGTATGACACAGACTGTCAATTTTGAAATACGTTTTTGTCATGTCCTCGGTAGTATAGTAGTTAGTATCCCCGCCTCTTACGCGGGAGACCGGGGATCGATTCCCAGTCGGGGTGGATTTTTTTATTAATATGATTACATGGTAAATTAAACATATGCGTAAATAGAAAAGTTATGTATATTATTGTAATTTTTAAATACTTATGAATATTGCATTTTAATTTGTATTGTATTGTTACATTGAATTATGTATTTTTATATTAAAAACAAAATAAACAATGAATTTTACTGCAGAGTATGTGTAAAAAAATTTTTGCATTCAACTCCTTTCATACATATATGAAAATAAAAATATACATTTTCATCAAAATATTGATTCAATCCTTCATTTACTATACTCCTATTACAGGTCAAAAGTTGTTTATTAATTCTTAGTAAGTTGATATTAATTATGTTTCTCTTTCTGCTATGTCTTACCTATAGCATTACATATGTAATGATTGTGCAGATTGACTCCCAAATAAATTTGTAACGGCGAATGCGTGTATAGAAGTGTAACTTCTACCGGCAGTCCCACTGGACTGCCACAGCCGTTTTTTTCTTAGTTTTTCTACCTAATTTATTTATACATATTTAGATACTTCCTCAATAAGTAACAGTTTCTTTTTTTGTGAAAAGAACTAGTTTTTGATACAGACATAATTAATAAAAATTTACAATTTTACACACAAATTAACATACAAGAAGAAAACTAAGCATATTTCGACAAAAACAAAGCAAAATTACGGTTTTTAATTTTATATTCTATACATTCATTTTAAAATAATTTTTTATAAATATAATGTCCAATTAACATTGTAAATTGATCAGGACATGGCTTTTTACGAAATAGTAGTTACAGTAAACAATTGGAAAAAACCATTTACGTGACGAGGGGTGACCGTTATACAATATGTAAACATTTTCAATTTAATTAAAATCTATAAAAATAATAAATAAATGATAAAATTACCTTCCGCCTAATGTTAAACTTCAATAAAAATCAAACTGAATCGATAAAAAGATCAAAAAAGCTATTAGGATAGCTAAGGATACACATCTAAGAAAACAGTGTGAGGAAATACAACAATTGCATCATAAACACGATTCATTTAATATGCACAAAAAAGTTAAAGAAGCCGCAGGCTTATACAAACCTAGAAGAGTTGGGTGTTTGGCAGATAACCAAGGCAAACCACTGTTAACTGTGGAAGAAAAACTAGACACTTGGAAAAATTATGTGGAAGTGCCAAACAGGACCCCCGATTACCATTGAAGAAGTCACGTCAGCTATTAAAAGAACTAAAGATGGTAAAGCGGTAGGGCCTGACGAGTTTTGTGCAGAATTCCTAAAACTTATGGATGAACAGGGAATAAAATGGATAACAACTGTATTTAACAACATATACGTAACTGGAAAAATACCCCAAAGCTGGTTAAAGTCGACCTTCGTGACCAAACCAAAAAAAGTAAATACCAAGACATGCGAAGACTACAGAACAATTAGCCTAATGAGCCACTTACTTAAAACGTTCTTGAAAGTAATACACAGCAGAATATATAAAAAATGCGAAGAACAAGTATCATGGACGCAGTGTGGATTCCGCGATTCCTTAGGCACCCGAGAGGCTCTATTCGCTGTCCAAGTGCTTATGCAAAGATGCAGGGATGTTAACTGTGATGTGTATACTTGTTTTATTGACTACAGGAAGGCATTTGATAGAGTAAAGCATGATAAACTTATAAACATCTTGAAAGAAGTGGGGTTAGATGATAGGGATTTAAGAATCATCTATAATTTATATTAAAACCAAACAGCCAATATTAAAGTGGATGGCCAATTGACAGAGGCAGTCTCCATAGATAGAGGAGTGAGGCAGGGATGCATTCTGTCCCCGGTGTTATTTATTATATACTCTGAATATATCTTCGAGCAAGCGCTAGGCGAACTACAAGAAGGCGTATTAGTCAACGGAATACGTCTAAACAACATTAGATATGCCGACGACGCAGTAGTTTTTGCAGATAGTGTGGACGGTTTGCAAAGAATAATGTCGCGGATATCAGATATAAGTAGAGAACACGGACTTGATCTTAATACGAAGAAAACAAAGTACATGGTAGTCAGTAAGCGCGAAATATTAAATACACAACTTTTGGTTAACCAACATCCAATAGACAGAGTAGATAGCTACACATACCTTGGTACCAACATTAACAGCCAATCGGATCACTCCAGTGAAATAAAACAACGCATAGGAAAAGCGAGATCGGCGTTCATAATGATGAAGTCTCTTTTCAGAAGTCACGATTTACCACTTGCTACCAAAAACTCTCTCATTAGATGCTATGTATTTTCTACGTTATTATACGCAGTAGAGGCCTGGACACTTTCCGAAGCTTCTTCAAGAAAACTCGAGGCATTCGAGATGCAGTGTTACAGACGTATTTTAAGAATTTCATGGGTGGATCGTGTGACTAATGTTGAGGTCCTACGTAGAATAGGCAAGGAATGCGAGATTATTAACACCATCAAAGAGCGCAAACTAGAATATCTTGGCCATATTATGAGGAATGAACAGAGATACGGCTTGTTGCAACTCATTCTTCAGGGCAAGGTATTTGGAAAGAGAGGACCAGGGAGAAGAAGAATATCTTGGCTTCAAAACCTGAAAAAATGGTTTAATACATCGACAACCGGACTATTCAGAATAGCAGCAAGCAAAGTTAGGATAGCCATGTTGATAAACTTATTATTTAAATTTTAAAAATACAGAAAACATAGTATGAAGCATCGCGCTGGTCTACAGTACCACCTACTGTACCACTTTTTTTTATTGTCATGATTTAGGATACCAAATTTTAGGCCCTAACCTCGAATATTTTTGGACTAAATAAATATCGTAAAATACGTCATCTTTACGATTTTTTCTCTTAGAGATAAAATCTGTTTGTCTCTAGAATATATTTATATTTGTGCCATATTCCTTAAGTATGAAAACAAAACAAAAATCAGTATTTTCCTTAGTTCATATATTCGTTTCGAGCCACATCAGATAAGCATCAAAATAAATCCCACGTGAAAAACTGATAAGTAATGAAGTTGAGGCAATGTTCCACATTTTGTGTTTCTAAACGCAGTGTGACAGTAATGCTGAATGACGTACAAACCAAGAAAATGATTGCCAAGTCACAGCCCGGGGATTACGCCATTTCATGCGTCGCCGCTTCGAAGTTATTCAAGGATTGTGACATTTATTGAGTTATTGTCTAAGGCAAGCCGTTTGAGGTTAGTTACTTCGATTTCCAACTGAAATTCCAGAGAAAGGGAAAGCTAATATCACGTATTTCACCTGTTGGATGTTGTGATACTGACTGTTAGCTAAAATCTAGTTCGGAATTAATTTCATACCGTCGAGAGGCAATCAGAGATAAAGGAAATTACAGAAACAGATCTCTGCGAATAAACAGTCTTTCAATCTAAACTACAAGATGTAAAATGTAAAATGTTTGATGATCTTCACTTGAAAACTTTTTGTTTCCGTTGCAATACACACTAACTGACACTAGTGTGAATTAAAAAAATATTATTACTTAGAAAATAAAAACTTTTAAATGAGCAATTAAATCAAAATAATTTTAAAGTAGGTTCAACTATATAATAAGATACTTGTAATAGGAAAACTTCGTCAGATTGACATATTTTTGGTGTAACTTAGTTAAATTTTTTTACTTCACTCGGTTTATTGTATCCCTCTGTGGTATATTTTTTATAATCTTGAGTTAAATACTCGAGTAATCAAGAACATATACTACAACCAATCAGCAACCATTCGGGTGAAAGACCAACTAACAGAAGAAGTTGCAATAAAGAGAGGAGTACGACAGGCCTGCATACTTTTCCCTCTATTATTTAACGTCTATTCGGAACACATAATGAGCCAGGCCTTAGAGCATATCAAAGAAAGTATTCTCATAAATGGTGAGCGCCTAAATAACATCAGATATGCAGACAACACCAACTTCTTTGCAGACAATTTAGAAGGTTTACAGACACTAGTAACGCAATTGTGGAGAATCAGTCAATAATACGGGTTTGAATTTAACATCAAGAAAACAAAATACATGGTCATCAGTAAGAAGCATATTCCACCTAGTCAATTACTGGTAGATCAGCAACAAATACTCCAAGTGCTCCGTTACTACTATTTAGGAACCACCATAAACGACCAATGGGACCACTCAGTTGGGATAAAACAAAGAATTGAAAAAGCCAGGTCAGCATTTGTCAGAATGAGCAAGATATTTAAGAGCCACGACCTACCCTTAAAAACGAAAATCCGTTTATTGAGATGCTACGTGTTTACAGTGCTGCTCTATAGGATTAAATCATAGATATAAACCTAGGCATCCATGGGAAAACTCGAGACGTTTGAGATGTGGTGTTATACACGGATAATGAGGATCTCCTGGGTGGACCGAATATCAAACATTGAGGTTCTACGTCGGATGAATAAAACATGTGAAATTATATCCATAGTGAAACAGCGCAAGCTAGAATATCTTAGACATATAATGCGAAACGATCATATATATAACCTGCTGCAAATTATATTACAGGGAGAGGTCTACGGAAAAAGAGGACCAGAAAGAAGAAGAATATCTTGGCTCCAGAACTTACGAAAATGGTTTTCCTTGACCACTTCAGGACTATTTCGAGCTGCGGTCAATAAAGTTAGAATTGCCATGCTAGTAGCCAACATCCGTAACAGATAGGCTCCACAAGACGAAGCAGAATCTTGAGTTCCGGGAAGTTAAAAGGCCATGTAAAAAATATTTACATCATGATCGAATATCAACATCGAACTATTTCTCTGTAGATTTGACTGTGTAACAAGCCTTTTCATTGTCACCCTTGCTTCAAGCCAAGTCCAAGCAGTCGAGTAAAAAACGTGTAAACGTTAATTAGTAAATATTTGAAAACAGAATAGCGTTATAAAGGGTTATGACAATACTTTTTTTTAAATGGTATCCCCTCAAGGCCTTATTCACTGACAATTTTCAGGTGAAATAATATTGAACATATTTATATATTAAAAAAAATTGTCAGTTATTGTTTTCTCTTTTTTCTTGATGGTCCGGGCTGCGGTGTAGCTTCTAATTCAGAATCGAATGTGAATGTTCGCAAAAGAACGAAAGTTAGAGTTTGCATTGCAGCATTTTCGTTTAACCCCGTATACCGTAAAAATAGAAAAATATTCTTAATCTTTTTGCGTTTCTGAGATTAATAATGTAAACACTTTGGAGTCTGTTTATAATTGCTCTTTCGTTTGATCTCGATTCCGCTTAGATATTTACGCAGGAAGGATAATGATTTTTAAAGATAATGTCAGAATGAGTCACTTTTGGGGGAAGTTAAATAGGAAAATCAATAATGTAGTGTAGTACTACGAATAAAGTACAACAGTTAAACCAAGATAAAATAAAGTGATGAGTTTTAATTCAGTTAAAATTTTTTTAGTGAAGTCTCTGGAACTGCACAGTGGGGTCTGAAAAATCCAGGCGCATGAATTGTTCAATGTAACTTGCGTAGGTCTGCGTTTTTTGGCGATACCTTGACGTAAATTCAGTTAAGAGGCGACTACGTTGAGAGACAGTCGCTGGGCCGCGTTAATTTGTTGCATAGTTTGCTGTGACGTTTTTAGTGGAGCTGTGGGTACTTCGGACCCCAGTGTTCAGTTAAAGGGTGTTAAAATTTTGAGGTGGTTTTTGCTATTTGCTAGTATGGCAGATTCTAAGAGAAAATATCAGCGTCCACTGACAACAAAAGAATTAGAATGGGAAGCTGAAAACCTGTGAGCGAATGAAGATGAACCGGAGACCATCGAAGATGATTTTGGAGACTCATCAGATGAATACGATGATTGTGTACCCCAAAATCAGTCTGACACTGATAACGAACAACACAGTGACGACGATAATGAAAAAGAACAAACAGAACCCAATACCTCGCAAAGAAATATCGCCAGTATACTAGGAAAAAATGGTCATCGTTTTAGACAGACAAGTTTTATTAAACTGGAATTTTGTTTAATTTTTTTGGTTATATCTGCATATTTTTAAAAAAGTGTGATAAAAGTACTAGTTTATGTTTTCTCACTTTTATCAGATCTAATGAGAAATGTTTTTTTTTATAAACATATTTTAAAAATAAGATATTGTTGTTTGTTGTTTTGTACTACATACCACAGAAAAAATAAATACGTAACAAATATTACAAAAAAAAACAATTAGGGTTTTCGAGACCCCACTGTGCGGTCTATGTTAGATGAACGAACTGTGCTGTTCTAGGGTTAAGTTGAAATTAATTTTAAAACTGGTCCGAATGTTGGAGATCGCTAAATCGCTTTTGGTCAACTAAACAAATATACATGTTAACTTTTATTGTCTACATATCTAGTGCAGTGTAGTGGGAATTTTTTGACTTTTAATTATTTCTGGTATCCTGTAATAATCTTTGTTTGTAACAACAGCCTAAAAATTTGCATGTCAGTGTTCTGAGGATTAAAGGGAATTTTTGTGCCCTTTTGTTTGGTCAATTATTGTCTATAATATTATGTTAGTATGCTATAACTGAGGTTATGCCTAAGTATTTTTGCTAAATTTTACTATTTGAATTCATTTTGCAGTTTTACCCAGTTATAAAAGTATTCCACCTAATTTTAGAACTATTTACTTAATACCTGATTTTATCTAAATTTGTATTTTTATTTTTTTTTTCTATCTGTTTTATTTTATTTATGTGTAATTGGCTAATTTGTTAACATTCCATAATACGTTTATCTGGCTGAACTTTTGAGTAATAAAAATGATTATTCGCAACCACTATTTTTTGTTTAATGCTTTCCTATAATCTTCCTTTCGACAAAGGACAAGGTGGCGCCCTTTATTTCCCCCCTTTCTTTTATTACCAAATTCTCTTATTTTGGGGGTAATCCATATTTAAATTATTCAAAGTTTTTCGATTAATTTTAATATATTCATGAATTAACTGCAGGTTTTACCAGAACTATTGAGGCACACAGCAGAGCATTAGAGGCCTACTTGTCGGCAACCCCACATACTTTTACAGTTTTCCTTGCATCTGCAAAAAATTAATTTCAAAAGTTCGGGTGTGCTGATATTTTAAAAAATTTGATTGGTATCCAAATTTTTCCATGCTTTTCCAGTCCCAATATTCAGGATCGCAGTTTTCACCCCAGCTCTGTGATAAACTCTTTCACTATTTAAATGGGAATAAGCCACAATTAAAGGTTAAAGTATGTTTATTGATGTTTCAATTTCCACTTCGTAAATCGTTCTCAAAATACAAACATTTAGTATTATAACTAAATATTGAAACAAGAGGTTTTTAACAAAATAAAATAAAAATTAATACTGCTTAACGTTGCCCTTAACTTATATAACAGCCTCAACTCTATTAGGCATTGTCTTAGGCCAAAGAATTCAGGGGTAAAACTATCTCATATTTTTTTAAATTTAGCACGTAGTTGTAGCGAAGTACACTGAGGGTTATTTCTTAGGCGTTTTTTTATTTTATGCCAAAGTGTCTCTATTGGAATAGAATCTGGGCTGCTAGAAGGAGGTGACAAAACTTTAATGTCAGGTTCTCCTATCCATTTTTTGGTAGATTTAGCCGTATAACATAAGACTCCATCCTGCTGATAGACGGATGGATGGAAGTTTTTGGATGGATATATAACTATGTCGCACTTGGTAGAAACGAATTTTCAAGAATATCTGGATATTTGGCTGCGTTTACTATGTTTTCAATAAAATGTAAAGTTCCAAACTCTTTATCCGACATACAACCCCACAACATGATGCCCTGTGGAAACTTTACAGTCTTTTTGAGACCATCCTTATGAAATGCTTCTGTTTTGTCCCGAATCACACGATTTCAATAATCTACCAGACAGACATCAAATTTGGTTTCGTCGCTATAAATAACTTTGTCCCAGTTATGTTTGGTCCACGAAAGTTTTGATTTAGCCCAAATGTAACGATTTCTTTTTTGAGCTTCCGTCAACATCAGTTTTTCTTTGGCCTGCTTGAAAAAAATAAAAGGTAGAAAATTTATATCATAAAGAAGAACCTATCAAACATACCTATCTTAAACTAAGACCGCTTTTGTTGATATATTTGCGACTGCATTCTCTGAAATCATTTATTTCGGTTTCTATATTATACCTAGCAGGTACTTCTCGTAGTCTATTTCTTCTTGCTGACTTACATATTCTAATTAAATTCCTTAGAGTCCTTTGAGAAACAGCTTTTGGACGACCTGAGCTTTTGCCGCATACATTAATACTGGCGGTTTTACCATATTTCTTAATTATATTAAACACAGTATTTGTTGCCACAGTCTACTCCCTGCAAATTTCACGCATTGTTTTCCCTTTATGGTACTGATAAATAATAATTTCTCGAACTTTTGGATCAGTAGGTTTTTCACATTATTATATTTTCCTTATAATAAAACTAAGAGTTGCTAATTATTCATACTCAAATGACGCGTGACAATTATTATTGAAAACGCATTACCTAGTCGTATTATTGATTTCGAAGCCTCCTTTGCGTCAGTCTGATACAATTTAAGAAACGTGAAGAAAAGCAAAAAATGTTCTTATATTTAGTTGTCAGCAGTTTTCGATTATAAAACAATTAATTAAATAGTAATCAATATAAAATATATAATTTAACCGCAAAAACAATTCCATACATCAGAAAAAATGTTGATTATTTCATATTTACAATTAAAACAAATTAAATAAAAGAATCTCGGTAAATTAACTGCTTGTTTCAACAAATAGTTGTTAGAGTTCGTAATAGAAATAATGTAAACAACTTTGCTACAGATCTCTGATAAAATTTTTTAAAGTGTTACTAGTTTACAGCGCGAAACCCCTTTCCGCTCTTTTTCCAAGATAGCGGCCCGGGGAGAAGTGTGGCAATCCAACAATCTTGAATTTAAGTCTATACTTACCCTCCTAATACACCAAAAAAATAAAATTGCGTCCTTTAGGAAATGCACTTTGGGCATAAAAAAGTAACTTTTAAATGGGCTCTCGATGAATTTTGTTTCTTATTTATTATTGTTTTTGAAGATGAATCCGAATAATAAGGGGATATCATATTTTTTGCAATATAATAGACTTAGTTTTCGTATTATACATTTGAACAAATACAATAAAACCCTAACATTAATAGCTTTATCCTGAATTGTACAAAATAAAGTTATCCTAACAATAAACACTAAATCTCTTAATATTCAACTCGTGATATTCATATTATTTTAGGATATTCACTGATTCATATGTTGAGTTCTGTACGAAATTCACTTCTCCGTATTTATCTTTCACAGCCAACTTTACTGCTCATTGTCTCCATGCTAACGTCTGAAATTAAATTCATCATATTTAAAATTAGGTAGTTTAATAATGAAGCAACGTTTATATACTACGAAAATTTGATAATATGACTCCAAGTAATTTCATTACCATATTCGCATCTCTCGAGTTTCCTCTCGAGTCTTATGAATATTCAAACTACTTATCCTAACAGTAATCACTTACTTGATAAAGTAGTCGAAACCTCTTGCGAGAATTTACTAAAAAATATTCCCGATTTTCCCTAATTCTTGTCGTATTTCCTTCTACAAAGTTTGTGATTAAGATAACTAGAATTTAAACAAGGAAATGTGCATAAAATATAATTGAATTTAAATCTAAAACATGTTTATCAAATTGTGCCTATCAAATTGTTCGAATTTTAAGGATAATACAATTATTCTTGAATAATACTTTTCAAGTAGTAGAAAGTAACATTGCAAACTTGATAGGAGTTGTATAATATTTACCATTTTACTAGAAAAGCTCTATACTTCGCGTATACAAATGTAAGCTAGAAATGCGATTTAAACATAAAATTGTAAAGGTATATTTTTTTATTTTCAAAAACTTTCAGTCATTTTATCCAATTTTCCATAAACTGTGTTGATTGTTTAGAGCAAATGATAAGCACATGCTTTAATGAAATAATTTATTGTATCACTGCAATTGCAGTTAACGGAAAAGTTTTATTGAACATTATCAACATAATGGACATTAAAACTGATAGTATGATAAAAACATTCAATATTATATATTTTTTTATTTACAAACTCGCATCAGCCTGTAAGGCTATTAGCGAAAAAAGAAAAAGTATTCACAGTAATCTTGAGTGCAAAATAATCGACTCAAAATTATTTTTCGAAAGTATGTCTCTTGTTTCAATCTAAAAAGTGTAAATTTAAAAATATTTAGTATATAATCAATAACCTCGTAATTAAGTTCTAAAAAAGTTTTGTTTTTTGGTGAATCCGATGACTTATTACAAGTAAATAATGCAATACGTAGAGAGGGTGTCAGAATTTGACTCATTTAAATCGACACGCACCGACTTAACGCATTCGGTTAACATCGTACGTATCAATTTCCATAGCAAACCCACTATTACATAAGTCACTAAGTTCGCAACTGCATTACAAATGGATACCATATCCGTCAAACCAGCTCAAGCAGTAGAATTATTGTGAGAAGGCCTGAGTTAGAGGGCCGTGGCAAATCGACTAAATTTGAGCCAATCTGCTGTGTCCCGAGTGTATCGTCGGTACCAAGATACTGCTGATTATGTCCGCCACTAAGGAGGAGGCCGTAAACGAATAACAACGGAGAGAGATGATCGATTTCTTGTATCGAAATCCCTGAGAAATCGACATTTAACTGGTGTTAATTTCAAAAAAGAGCTTAGCGAGGTCCGAGGTGTAGTTACCACTGTTTGGACAGTCAGAGGGAGACTGAAGGCAGTCAACCTGACACCAAAAAGGGCAGCTACGGGTCAAAAGCCAGCTGCAGTCCAGAAGAAAATGCGATTAGAATTTGCTTGAGAACATCTGGATTGGGACGACTATCAATGGAGTCAGGTATTATTCTCCGACGAAAGTAGGATATACATACATGGCAACGACAAGAGACGTCGAGTCTATTGAAGGCCAGGAGACTGATTTGGTCAATGTTGTATACTATAAATTGTGTCATATGGAGATGGTTCTTGTATGTCTTGGACAGGCATTTCCATGGATGAAAAAACCGAGTTGGTTTTTGTGCCTGGTGGAGGACGTTGAGGAGTTTTAACGGCGGATCGTTATATCAGAGACATTTTGGAGGAACAGATGGTTCTATACGCGGGATTTATTGGTGATGCCATTATTTTATTGCACGATAAGGCACGATGCCATACCACACGAGTCACCATCACCTATCTCACTGAGATTGGTATACCTGCAATAAATTAGTCTGCGTTGAGCGTGGACATAAATCCAATAGAGCATGTTTAGGATGAGTTTAAACGAAGGGTCCAGGACATGAATCATGCACCAAGGAGCATAATGGAATCGAGAGCTGAGCTTAATGATGAATGGGAAGCAATGCCTTAAGAATTTATTATAAAAGTCATCCGATTCATGCGAAATCTTTCTTGCGTTAGTTCCAATGATGAATATTTGGGAAACTTTGTTCGTATTGCATATTGTTTTTATAATGCGTCTTCCAAATAATGCAATAGCAGTTTTTGTAAGTTCAATAATAAAATTATTGTTTGCACATGACGTCTTTTTATGTTCATACTTCTTACATTAAAACAGAAGGTGTAACCTCAAATATCACGTTTGAGTCTATTGTTTTGCACTCAATTGCAGTTTATTGCTTTTAGATATTGGATAATCACTTTTGCACCGCACTTTAAGAATAGTTTTCCCAAATTCTCCAGGATTCCGAATTTACATCTTTCCGCACTGTGTAACGGGCACTCCACTAGAAGGTGTTTTACTGTTAGCGGGGTCTCGCAAGCATACACTCCGCTTAGGGATCCCTTGTCATTAGATGTACATGCGTAAGGCAACTATAACCAAGCCGCATCTTTTGTGCCATCTGCTATTCCATATGTTAACCATTTTGCTGTGGAAATATGATTTGAGATCTGTCGCTGGAAATTTTGGATAGAACTCAATAGTTGTGTCCTCTAAGGCATCTCGTGCATATTTATCCGCCAGATCGTTTCCCGTGATTCTAATATGAGATGGCACTCACAGGAAAGCAATGTTTGTGTGATTTAGGTTGTGCAATTCTTGTCTAATGAGTTTGGCCACAGAATGGAAAGAATAGATTTTTGAGATGATTTCTAGAGAACTTAGTGAGTCAGTAATTATTAAGAAGTTAGTTTCAGGACATTTTGTAACGTGACATATGGCCTTATATATGTCTTTGTTACAAAGGCAGATGCTAAACAACGTTTTGTTCTAGATCCATCTGTGAAGGTTTGAAGGAAGAAAATTGAGAAATTAAGGTTTGATATTTAGAATTAATTAGATGACGATTGCTTTCTTTCTTATTTTATGATAATAGATCCAAATTTATGTGAGGAGAAGATATTAGCCAAGGAGGGGAAGTTGGCATCTTGCTAGGATATATTTCGGGGACTTTAAGGTTTAATTTATTTATGATCCGTGTGCATTTTTCGTAAAAGGGTATGTAGGTTTTTGCATGCTGGATATTCGAGCAGCGAATGGTTTGGTGATATTGTAATGAGTACCGCTTCGATGCATATGAGAGCAATAATTCCTGTTTTCTTAAATCTAATGGTAGTTCACCGAATTCGGCCTGAAGACTTAAGATAGGGCTTGTTCTAAATGCACCGCTTATTATTCTAAGAGCTTTATTTTGAATGGTGTCTAAAACTTTTAGAGTTGTTGTTGAAGCAGACAAGTAAACGTGGCATCCATAATCGATCTTGGAGCGGATCAGATTTTTATATAATATGAGTAGAGTTCTACCGTCCGCTCCCCAGTTCGTACCAGAAAGACATTTGAAGAGGTTTAGTCTTTTTTGACATATAGCTGATATATATTTGATGTGGTCCATTTAGGTTAGAGTTTGATCAAATATTACACCTAGATATTTAATTGTATTTGCATATTTAAGTGTCTGACCCCCAAGTTTTAAAGTAGGTATTTCTTTTATCTGTTTTGGTCTCTTTGAGAATACGACACAGCGAATTTTAGATGAAGCAAATTGAAAACCATTTTTTTTACACCATGCTATAAATTTATGGAGTTGATCTTGTAGTAATTTGGCCATAATCTGTATATTGTTTTCATTTAAAAATATTATAAGATCATCCGCGTACAATCTCGCTTGAAAAGGTTTGGTCATTAATTTGATTATATATCATTAATAGCTATAAAGAAAAGCGTCGAGCTGATTACCGAGTCTTGGGATGCACTATTTTTTTCATATCTCACATTAGATAGAAGACCGTTTACTTTTACCTTGAAATTTCTATTTAGAAAAAAACTTTTAATAAAAGCAAGTATATTTCCTTGATAGCCCCATGATTCCAGTGTTGAAATTATCTTGTAATGCCAAATGCTTAGTGCAAATCAAAATAAATTGAAATACATTTTTGGTTGTTGTAGAATACGTTATTAATATGTGATTCTATATCTTTTAAATTGTTGGTAGTCGATCTTAAAGGACGAAATCCAGATTGTTCATTAATCAGTTGTTTATTTTCTTCCAGACTATAAATGGTGAAATAAATTTACAAATGTTTTGTGCTTTAATTGCATTCTATAGCAGAAAGCCCCTCGCAAAATCTACTTTAAGTGTTTAAAATTGTAAGAAAAATTTTCTCTAGCATATAGAGCTCTTATACTTAAAGTTGTATTTATAAAGTTTTTGTGTACAAAGTTAGTATTATTTTCAGAAGCCCCTGAATCGCCGAGAAGTTGTCTTGTTAGAAACGCGACACATGGAGAGGGCCTGGAGGTGTCGTGTATCGCCGGCAAAGATGGCGGATTACACCAAAGTTTCATCCTCGAAGTTTCCGACATTTCTGTACCTTCGAATCCTCCAGGTGTTACCACGCTTAGCGATCAAGGTTAGTATTGTTTACTTAAGGGTTGATTTAGAGATTTGTATGTGCTTGAATAATATACAAAATAATTTTAATTGGAGTTGTCACGTAGCAACCAAAGTCTACATACAAGAAGTAAAGTTAATAACAAAATGTATGCTCAATGCGAATAAATTCTAATCCAGGAAAAAATATAAAAAATATTAAATTTTACGGAATTAATGTAGTCGTAGCATAATTTATTGTGGTAGCATTGCTTTAATATAATTTCTTTTTTTTATTCCATTAATATGGACATTAATGCCCATAAATGAAAGTAAAAAGTTACTAAAGCTGTATATTAGCTCATTTATTTTTATCACTTTGGTTACTATCATATGATTTGTATTTACGTTAATTAAATTAGAAAATTATTGAGATACAAAGGGAAAATGCGCTGTTTATAAATCTTTGCATGTTACTATAATGACACATAATACATCCCTATTTACCTGATTTCATATTTTTTCCACAAAAAATCGATCTAACAATCTAACAAGAAAATACAATTGTAATTATAAACATTTTTATTACAAAAAGTTAGAAAACATGTAAGTCATAGTAAGTGATTCAAAAATTATAGGGGCATAACAGTTTTAAATGTCATCTACAAGATATTATCAGGAATTATATATAGCTACCTGGAATCGTTTTCGGAGGAGATTATTGGTGAATACCAATGTGGCTTCAGACCAAAGAGGTAAACTATAGACCAAATACATATGTTAAGAGGTATACATAAAAAATGTGTTGAATATAACATACCTATTTACAACTTGTATATCGATTTTAAACAGGCGTTTGATGGAGTAGATCGACAAAAGATTTTAAAGCAACTATCTATGTTAGGGATACCTAATAAATTGGTTAAACTTAAACGAATGACTCTGGAGGGTTCCAAAGCTATGGTGAGAACAGATGGAGATATGACGCAGGCCTTTGATATTGAAAATTGAGTTAGACAAGGGGATGCTTTATCAACAACACTTTTTAATCTAACTTTGGAAGCTTTTGTTAGAAAACTGGATATTAACGGCTGTATTAATACAAGATCAATGCAAATATGCGCATATGCGGATAATGTTGCCATAATAAGCCGTAACAAAAGGGTATTAAGCGAAAAAGTTAAAGAAATAAAACGAGACGCTGCTACGTTTGGTCTATATATAAATGAAAGCAAAACAAAATATATGGAGTGTACAAAATCAAATGAACATGAGAATCTGAAGGTAGACAACCATACCTACAAATATGCCTCCACTTTTCCCTACCTAGGCTTAATAATAAATGACAACAACAACATCAGTCAAGAAAACCAAGCACGGATTCTTAGCGGTAATAAGTGCTTTTATGCATACAAAGACTTAATGAAAAGTAAGTTACTGAATCGTGACTCTAAGCTGAGAATCTACAAAACAGTAATTAGACCAGTGGTCACATATGGATGTAAAACGTGGACCCTCTCAACCACTGATGAAAATCAACTGAGAATATTTTGAGCGCAAATTACTAAGGAAGATATTTGGACCAACCCAATGCAGCGATGGTTCGTGGAGAATAAAAATGAATTACGAGCTGGATGAACTAATGCAAAGCGCAGATATTGTCAGATTTGTAAAGTCACAAAGACTAAACTGGCTTGGTCACCTAGAAAGAAAGCCAGATAATCGAACTGTAAAAGTAGTCCAGAGATGGAAGCCCCAAGGAAACAGAACAAGAGGAAGGCTCCGTAAAAGATGGATAGACGACGTAGAGAGGGATCTTAAAACCATGAACATGAGGCAGTGGCAAACGAAATTATCCGACAGGGCAGAATGGAAGAACATTGTTAGGCAAGCCAAGACTCACAAAGGGTTGTAGCGCCATTAGAAGAAGAAGAAGAAGTAAGTGATACAAACATAAATACAGTCGATGTACTCTATGCTAAGCAGTTATGCGCTTTTTTTTTACTTGGACAATGTAAACATGCATTGCGTTTCTTTTCTTTAGGTAACGGACGTTCAACTTCTTTGGAAATTCTGAGGATATCTTTAACATGTTGGGTAAGATTTCGACGTAAAGTTGTAATAACTAATAGTTCTGTCAGCCAGGGTTTGACAAGATGACCAGCCAATTCAACTATATATTCGTATCCGGATAAAACTTTTCTGTTTACTTTTAATTTTTTTGTGATGTAAATAGCATACCAGTTAATACTTGCAATATTTATCATATTATAGAAGTTAGAAAATGTCCATCTCTGGCTCGTTTTACGACCCGCATTCATATTCAAACACATCTGGTCAAATTTATCCACTACACCTTTCGTTTCATTATAAATAGTTATTTAATTATGTTTACTATTTATTTTGAAAACATTCACACCTTCGTGAACTGTTAAAAGAAGTAAAACTACCTTATTTTTCGGCATATATGATACCAATGTTGCTCTTATTAACATCTACGTTTAATACCCATACATCGTTTCAATACTTGTCGAGGTATTAGTTCACATTATTCAATATTTACCTATTTGTCTCAAATCCTAAAAGTATGTTTATTTGCCTAATGTAAACACGAGATTTTAGAAAATCCCAAAAACAAATTTAACGTCCAAAGAAGAAACAGGTCACTTTATGTATCCTCTACCTATATAAGTCTATTCCCGACAATTCCCATACAAACATTAAATTTTTTGAATGCTGGGTATATGCTTCGTAAATTAAATGAAGATTTTTATTATCTCAAAAAGTTGCTTTATCGGAAAGCACTACATTGGCAACCAATGTTTGTCGTCATTACAAATGACCATCAGTCTTTAGCAAAACTTTATTCGTCTGACAGTTCTTGAAGCAATTGAATCTTATAAGGATTATGCTTTTCAATTCTCCATATATTTTTTACAGAATGTCAAAGTATATCATAGTTTAATACCAAGTTGCGGATAACTTCGTTAGATGCGGTCTCGCGGTTGACGATGTTACAGGTTTTGGGAAATGTTTAACCGTTTCAGTGACACTAAAATGTTGCATTGTTTTAGTAATCGTTAAACGTGTTATTATAAAACTTATTACTGTAAATTGTGGTTTGGCAACAATAACCCACTGATAGTGGAGATAATACTAGTTTATTTCTTTTTACCATCTTGGTTTTGAGTTTAAACCTGCTTAGAGTAAATATATGATGACTAGTAACGAATTGATCGAGAGTAGTAGTAAACTGTCAAGAACTGCTATTCTATGACGCTACCCGTGACAACGCCAGTATGGAAGCTTCTGTTGGATGTAAGGGATAGTGATGCTCAAGATATAGCCTCCTATCCAAATGTCAAACTCACCTTCCCGTGCGAGGATCTTGATTCTCATTATCTTGTGCATGCGGCTATATAAAAAATGGGGATCTGACGTTCGAGTGATTGCCGGTATAAGCAATCTTCCACTTACTGACCAACGGCTTTTCGGGGGGATAAGTTGGTAAGTGGCAGGTTGGAAGTCGGCCCGCAAGGCGGATGAATAAATAAATGGTGAACGGCATAAAAACGCAAACGGCAAAAAGAAACCACTGTAATAAAGACTCATAGAGTACCCTCAGAAAAATCATCATGGAATTGACACATCAATTGTGAAACGTTACTTATCATGGAGTGTGGCCAATATTCGGCAGAAAAGGGGAAACATATTTATACCACGAGGCGCCTCTCAGGTCGTTGACATACAAAAACTTCGTGAAGAAATCCTAGAAAATAGAAAATCTAATTTGAGAATATACACATGGAATGTTAGAAATCTATTTTCGGCTGGAAAACTTGACAATGTAATTTAAGAAATAAACAGAATGAGATCTACTGGAAATCAGCAAATTGAGATGGTCAGAGTCAGGAACATGGAAAAAGGTTGGTAGGTTATTATATTATTTATTAATCGTACAGAAGACTTGCCTCACAAAAATGGTGTAAGTATATTAGGAACATCAGAACTGAGTAAATATGTGACCAATATATAGTACTTCGTATCAGTCTCGGATCGAATATTATTACTCCAAATAAATACTCAACCATTCAAAACCAATATTATTTAAATGTACGTCCCGACTACAGATAAGCAATATGACGATGAAGTCGAAAAGCTATATGATCAAATCCTTCACATCTTACAGAAGTTTAATAAGCATGAAATTTTATATATTATAGACTATAATGCAAAAATTGGGGAAGGGAATCAACGAGGTCAACGAGGTCAAACTGTAAATTATTTTGGTCTTAATTAAGCTAACGATCGAGGACAGAAATTGTATGAATTTTGTAAGGATAACGACATATTCATTGCAAATACCTGGTATAAGCTATTCAGGTGACGACTATATACTTGGTAATCTCCATTTGATGATGGCAGCAGCCCATTTTATTAATTTAAATTTAGTACTAGAATTTTTAACCATTTTTAATATCAACAACCATTATTTTTGTTGTTTTTGTAAGGTTTTTTAACATTTGTAGGTACTCTTAAGGTTTGTGGAAACATATAGCGCTTTTAGTTATTTGTAACAACTTACGGCCTATAAAATTCGGCGGAAAGCATCATTGGGGAAGAACTATCAATAAAATTTACATATGTTGTTAGACTAAGGATTAATTAAATAATTAATAATAGACAAAGCAGTTTAAAAACAAGAAAAAATAAACTTCACGTTATATTAACACTATTATTTTATCAAACATGACAACCGTAATATTTTCAAAATATACTCAATAATATTAATACACTACTGCATCTCGTTTTTAGTGATGTGCTAAAGTGTGTACAGCTTGCCGCTTAATGATAACAATTACTACAAAAACGCTTGCTGAGTTGTAGTTGATATAGTTGCTCTTTTATAGGTGATCTACCTCCACCAAAATATCGTGTTCTAGGGGAACGGCCAGTCTTCCGTCTTCACAGCCTTCAACCGGGAAAGGATTACCAAGTGGCGGTTTATGCTGAAAATGCGAAAGGAAAGAGCTACCCTCCTGTGATATTACCTAATGTTAGGGTAGAAAACCCCATGTCTTCTCAGTATTTTAACGCAGATGGTATGTATGTACACCTATTTAAATAAAATACAAAAGTTGAGATTAGTAAAAGAAATAAAGATTTAGTTTTTATATATTTAGAATTAATTTAATTTCGATCAAAATCTTACTATGATCAAAGTTGTTTCTTCATTATTATTAATGTGACTTAACACCCCTCTTAACACAAAAGAGGAAGTGTCAGTGGTAGTCACTAATACACACGTGTGCCATATCAAAGATCAAATTGCCTTAAAATGTTATCTCTATTTCTTTTTTTTTTTATTGGTAGTTGTTATATTTTAATCTTTTGTTTTTCTACATACTTCTAAATGGGATACTTTTATAATTTCCTTAGCA
The DNA here is from genome assembly GCF_040954645.1 of Diabrotica undecimpunctata. NCBI lineage: Eukaryota > Metazoa > Arthropoda > Insecta > Coleoptera > Chrysomelidae > Diabrotica > Diabrotica undecimpunctata. Next base: position 39,749,083 of record NC_092808.1, on the reverse strand, counting down.
ATCTATTAAAAATTTGTTATAATCTTTTTGGGAATGTCTTGTCATGTTTATATAAAAGAGTGGAACTGTAGGTTACCGTATGTAACGCATAAGCGCGTTTATCGTAAGATTAATTATTTAGACTTGTTATTTAGTTTTGTATAGTAGCCTTGTATATCCGTGAGACTGTGTAAAAATGTAAATATCTTCTTCTTTCTTCTTTGTCAACCATTTTCCATCCACTCCTGAATGTAGGTCTCTCCCAATTGCTTCCATCTTTCTCTATCTTGCGCCAATCTAATCCACTGTTTGCGTGCCACTGTTCTTATGTCATCTACCCATCTTTTTTGAGGTCTTCCCATGCTTTTTGTTGTCGTCCTTGGTCTCCATTCTAGAATTCTCCGTGTCCACCTGTTGTCATGATATCGAGCTACGTGACCTGCCCAGCGCCATTTCATTTTTGTAATTTCTTCCACAATATCCCTAATCTTCGTTCTACGTCTTATCTCGGTGTTTCTAATCTTGTATCTTAGTGATAATCCAAGCATGATTCGTTCCATTGCTCTTTGCGTTGTTTCTAATTTTTTAGCAGATTTTTTGGTAAGGGCTACTGTCTCCAAGCCGTAAGTACAAACTGGCAGTATGCATGTGTTATACACCTTTTTCTTTAAGTTTGCAGGAATGGAGGTGTTTTTCAAGATATATGCTAATTTGCCGAAAGCACCCCATGCCAGTTGTGTTCATTTTTTAATTTCAGCATCTTGATTTGGTTTTCTTAGTTTGATAACATGACCTAGATATACATATTGTTCAACATTTTCTATAGTATGATTTTATATTGTTATATTTGTCTGGTCTTGGCTCAGTATTTTTGTTTTGCTGTAGTTCATTTTTAAGCCGACCGCTCCTGAAACTGCATTTAATTGTTGTAACATATCATTTAGTTCTTGGATATTATCGGCTATTAAAACTATGTCATCTGCGAATCGCAAGTGGTTTAAGTATGATCCGTCGACGTTGATACCCTTATTGTTCCATTCTAGTTTCTTAAAAATGTCTTCTAGAGCAAGGGCAAATAGTTTGAGAGAGATGGTGCCTCCTTGTCTTACTCCCCGTTGTAGTCTTATGGGATTAGTTTTTGTGCTTTCGTCGAGCTTTATCTGCATGGTGGCATTTTCATATATGTTTTTAATTATGTTAGTGTATCTTGAATCTATACGTGCATTTTCTAGAGATTCAAGCACTGCCCATAATTCGATGGAATCGAATGCTTTATAGAAATCGACGAACGCCATATGAATTGGAACATTATACTCGGTGCATTTTTCTATCAGTGTTTTTACGGTGTGCAAGTGGTCTATGGTACTAAAATGTTTTCTGAATCCAAAAAAAAATATAAATATATCTGTAATAAAATCATTCAATAAAAATACTCTACCAGAAGTCTGTAAAATTATCAATGACTCAGACGTATAATATTACAAATTTTAAGATTCCACTTGATATTAACATTCAGACGTGCCTGGTATAATGTTTTAAAATATGGGGAGTCAACCAATTTCATCGAACTTATGATAAGTCCACGTGGACTAACGGCCAATGAAAACATCGGATATTGCTGTTATGACAAATCATAATGCATTATCTTTTGTCGGTAGACTTATTCATACTTGGGGTAAGATTATATCAGTATTTGACTGAGCTTGCGGAGTCATGATATAAGGTATCAGGTTTCGACCGTCCAGTGTCGAAGGGACGGGGCACTTAGGTAGGCCAATTTTTATAGCATTTTATTTTTAAATTACGGATACGACCAACAGATTTTTGGGAGACAAGAATATTTTTAGTATAATCATAACTGCTACAGCGTTCAGTCAAATTCAAATTTCAAATAGTGAACCCCAAGTTACTTTGGTAGTGACTTTTTTTAGTGTTCTTTCTACAAAAAACTTTTTACATTTTACGTTTTTTACTTTTTTTGGATACGTTTTTACGTGATTATACGTTTGATACTTTTAAAATATTGCGTCCGTGGTGCGATAATAATTCTGTAGCTGAAGAAACAATGGAACCCTCTAATCAATTGGAAGATTTACAAAGGCGTGTAGTAAAACGTAAGCGACATTATTAATACCTTTCTGATGATGCCAAACGTATGCTAAAAAATGTTTATGAAGGACCATGTACTGAATTGTCCAAATCAGAGGCAATTGCAGAAATGTTTTTTAACCAGAGTGCCCAAAGCAACCTGCTACAAACTTATAGGAGAAATTGAATCTATAACTAAACTTAATTGAATCTATAACTAGAACAATATAACAAATGTATGCGGCTAATATTTTTCCAACTATTTAAAGCCTTCGAAGTGAATTAGTTCGAAAGGGCATTCTCTCGTGTTCAGCAACAACACTTCGATTATTTCTTAAAGCCAATTATTTTAAGTACAAAACTATAGACAAGCGACAGATACTAATGGAAAGTACTAGAATAATTTCTTTAAGAAGCAATTATATCAGACAGATAACTGAGTATCGAAAAATGAAACGAAATATTGTTTATTTAGATGAGACCTGGTATGATACTCATGACACCGTGAAGAAAAGTTGGACAAATAATAACAAAAAGTGTTTTAACTCAGTACCGCCCAATAAAGGAAAGAGGATTATAATTTTACACTGCGGTGGAGAAAATGGATGGATCGACGATGCATTATTAATATCTCCAAAACAAATTAAAGACGCGTCTCTGGATTATCATGACAATATGGAAAGTTCAATTTTTGAATCATGGTTTGAAAAATCTCTTCTTCCGAAATTACCTAAACACAGTATGATTGTCATGGACAACGCATCATATCATTCAAGGTTAATGAAAAAAACTCCAAATAATAGTTGTAAATTGTTATTCACGAAAATTTTGTATTTTGAGGCATTTATACTAAAAAGCAATTGTTGGAGATTGCTCATAGTAAACAGTACGAAAAGGAATATGTTGTTGACAACTGTGCTTTTAGTAACGGGCATACTGTGCTTAGACTTCCTCCTTATTATTGTACATTGAACCCAATAGAGTTAATATGGGCTCAACTTAAAAGAAATATAAGGAGAAGAAACGTTGCTCCTAAATTTTCGTCTACTGTTCTCCAGTTAATTAGAAGAGAAATCACAAAAATCACAGCAACCAACTGGAAAAATGTAATAAAACATATGATCGGAATGGAAAATGACTATGTTAAATTATATTTACCAGCATTAACCAAATTAACTATAAATTTAGATGATACGAGTAATACTAGTGATAACAGTGACTCTGAGTAGATAGTAAGTACTTAATTCGAATTAGGTGTTAGTTGAAACCTTTATTTCTATTGTAAATGTAGATATTCTCATTTTGCTTATATATCTTTGAAAACAGGGTATAAACACACTCCTTAATAGGACAAAAATTATTAACGTTTTAGAGGAGTATGTCAACTAAAACTGTCACTGTCACACTGGCAGTGGCCAAACTCGTCCGATACATCTAAAGGTGGGAAACAATAAGTAGAATGTAAATTTATAGGTTTTTATGGCTGAATCTCCCACCTTCACTAGTTTCATTTCTTTTTATCTCATAACTTAATGTGTTTTCTATCTTTTGCGTTATTCTGTCTCGATTAATTATAATTTAAATCTCAAGTAGTTGATAATTATACAGTATGGTGGAAATGAAAGGAATAAATTCGTTATTTCGTAAACCGGAGACTTTAAGGAAAAATCCTGAAACCCGTCGATTTTTATTTTTAAATAAGCTATTCGTAAGAATACATTTTTATTTTTGACGTCATCTATGTGAGCGTAATGACGTCATTGTTAAAATTTTTGAATAGAAAGGGGGGTATTGTAATACATCATTTGAAAGGCCCTTTAAATACCTATTCAGCTAAAGTTTGTAATTGTTAAAAAATAATAAAATTTTTATTATTACAATAAATATTTATTAAGTATTATTCAATAAATACAACGAAACCTTAATTAAGTGCTCAAATTGTTTACCTTCAGCTAAAATACAATGAGAAAGGCGTGCCACGAACTCTTCTCTAACATTCTCTAAAACTTCCGGAGTTATTTGAACAACCTCATTACGTATTCTTTCTTTCAGTTCATTAATATTTTGTGGTCTATTTTGATACACCTTACTTTTTAAATATCCCCATAAAAAGAAATCAAGAGGAGTTAAATCAGGTGACCTAGGCGGCCATTCTATTGTTCCTCTTCGACCTATCCACCGATTTGGAAAGACGTTGTTTAAGTAGTTGCGTACCAAGACAGCATAGTGTGGAGGCGCACCATCTTGCTGTAGCCATAAATCATTTCTGTTTGAAAACAACTGGTTCAATTCTGGAAGCAAGAAATTTTGAAGAAATTCTAAATATCGAGGACCTGTTAAGTTTTCTTCGAAAAAGTATGGTCCAATACACCTATTATCTATTATTCCCACCCAAACATAGATAAGTTTGACGATTGACATGACCGTTTAGTAGAAATGTAGCTTCATCAGAGAAAATAATCTTTTTTAAAAACATCGGATCTCTGTTATTTCGTTCCATTATAATGTCACAAAATTCAATTCGTCTATCAAAATCATCTTCCATAAGTTCTTGTACTAAACTTACTTTGTAGGGATGCCACTTTTCCTTCTTTAGCTGTTTAAGAACTGTTGAATGGTCCATGTCATTATCTAATGCCGTGAACTGTTATGAGGATTATCTTGAAAAGCTAACAGAACGTCAACTTGTTGGTTTTCAGATATTGGTTTTCTACTACCTTTAGGAAGGTCTTTAACATGACCCGTTTCTCTAAATTTTTTCTCAATTTTGCTTACAGTGGATTGTGAAATTGGTTCTCGACGGGGATATTTATTATTAAATAACTCACATACTTCTTTCTGCGTACGTGTTTTATCTCCATAACCTGTAAAGGTAAAAAGTAGATAAAAAAGACATTTCATTACCAGTGTTGGCCTTTATAAAATTTATTTTTGGGTGTCAATAATACATCATATCAATACTTAATAAATATTTATTGTAATAATAAATATTTAATAATTTTTTTAAACAATTACAAACATCAAATACTCAGACATATTGATATGGCTGAATAGGTATTTAAAAGACATTTTAAATGATGTATTACAATACCCCCCTTTCTATTTAAAAATTTTAACAATGACGTCATCACGCTCACATAGATGACGACAAAAATAAAAATGTATTCTTACGAATAGCTTATTTAAAAATAAAAATCGACGGGTTTCAGGATTTTTCCTTAAAGTCTCCGGTTTACGAAATAACGAATTTATTCCTTTCATTTCCACCATACTGTATATATTTTTTCTAATTAAAACAAAAAAAGGTCGTAGAAAAGGTCACTCTGGGCAAACTTCATCATCGTGAGTAATAGGCATCATTACATGCTCGTTGAATAATATACTATTATTAACAATGTTTTATATAGATAATATTATTTTACAAAAAGTTCTGTTCAGTTGAGTCGATTAGGGTTATCACTCCCATGATATATCACAGAAGTTAACAACACCGATATTTTTTTTTTAAACTTTACAGAAAATGAAACTTTTTGGTAAATAAAATTAAATAAAAGTAAAAACTTTTATTTAATTTAAAATTAGATATCTACGCTACTGTTCAATAAAGTAGGGGTCATTCTGACAGTGTTGCCATTTTACTAGTATTTTACTCGCTCTGGTTCCTATAATTTTTTTCACGAAATTACGTATCGACTATACAACAACTTAACAATATGAATAAAATAAGAAAACTATAACTACTTTTAGGATTAAAAAAATATTTTTATACTACTAAATTTATGTTAAAATCGTTGTGTTATTATAGCCATTCGTTGTCGCAGATTAGCAAAATTTTAGTTTCAAAATCCAGCGTTGTCTGTAGTACAACTTATTCATTTCCATTTGCAGACGAAATTCAAGACATGCAGAACGCGTATTTGGTTATTGTTAGTGTCGCCCTTAATTAAATAAACCTTTTCCCTTGTGACCTACCGACTGCGACTCGAACTCCGTTCATTTCAAGTGCTCAGAGGCATTTCAACGCGATTTCGACATTATCAGACTAGGGAACTACCTAACCATTGAAAATGGAAGCACACACAGCGGTAATCGTACAAAAGTTTGGTAAAATTAGTTAAATTATTTTGTTATAACTAAATTTGTTTTTCTTTATTGAACAGTCACATTGCATAAGCAGGTAGTGTCCTTTGTATGAAGAATCTACGAGTATATACTGAGAATAATAACAACTCAATCATTAACAAAAAAGTATTTAAATAAAATATATAAATATAATACCAATGCCGATTTAACACCTAAATATTTTTATATACAGTGAATGGCAAAATTGTTAAATAAATTCATTGTTCGACATTAAGCAACTTTGAGTGCCAAATTAGCTAACTGGTCGATTCATAAATTAATTTACACAATAAAAAAAATGTCTGTAATTTATTTCATACAAAACACAATTGACTGCTGTCAAAAAAAAATTAAAAAAAAATGTTGATTTGTCAAAAAAAATCGTTTTTCGCTTAAATTAAATCGTCGAATTACAATCCATTTGCCTCCTGGCAAAAATTTCAGCGACGACGACAATTTTCTTGAACATTATGGAGCAATTCTAGAGTTATATTATGAATATTTAATTAAATGTGGTTTTTAAATCTTTTAAATTTTGTAATCGGTGTAAACGATGTAATCGATAATTTTTATTATCCCCATAGGAAAAAATCAAGTGATATAAAATCTGAAGATCCTGAAAGACACTCTTACTCATTGTTTCTCGTCTACCAATGTTTAAAATATCACGAACAGGAGGTGTAAGAGCCGGAGGGGTAACGTCTTGCTAAAATTATATCGTTATATATAAATCTCTAATTACATTTTTCTATTTAATTTCTTCTAGTTTGGGTCAACATATCATGATGCCCAGTCTTCTTCCTCCACGTCTTGTTTGGTGCCACTCCTAGACTAATATAGGCATCCTTAATGTTATCTTTTTTGTCGCTCCAGTCCTCCATGTAAGCATTTGAATTTCCACCACATACACTGTGTGTTTCTCACTTTGTTTAATCGCCCTAAAGATCATCTTCTTCTTCAAGTGCCATCTCCGCGGCAGAGGTCGGCAATCATCATAGCTATTCGGACTTTTGAGACGGCTGATCTGAAAAGTTCATTTGATGTACATCCGTACCACTCTCTCAGGTTGTGCAGCCATGACATTCTACGCCATCCTGTGCTGCTCTTTCCTTGGATCTTTCCCTGCGTAATTAGTTGGAGCAAGGTGTATTTCTCTCCACGTGTAATATGTCCGAGATATTCCAATTTTCTTGTTTTAATTGTTTTTGAAATTTCTATTTTTTATTGATCCTTCTCAGAACCTCTTTGTTTGGGACGTGTTCTGTCAACGATATTTTCAGAATTCTTTCTGTACGAATTATTCCAGTTTTTTCATTGATGTCGCATTCAAGGTCCAAGATTCCATTCAATAAAACAAAGTCGAGAAAATATAGCACCTCGCCAACCTAACTCTTAGTTCCAATTTTAAATCCCTTGTACATAGCACTCTTCTCAATTTGTTGAAATTTTCTTTAGCTTTTTCTATTCTGATTTTGATCTCCTGAAAGTAATCATTTGTAAAATTAATCATTGTTCCTCCCAGATATGCATATTTGTCCACTTGTTCGACGTTGCTTCCGTTTATTAGAAGAATCTCGTTATTTCTTTGAGTTTTCGATATTCTCATAAATTTCGTCTTCTTGACGTTCATTGTTAGACCGTACTCTTTTCCATACCGCGCTATTCTGGTCAACTAGTCTCTGAAGATCTTCAATAATTTCGGCTAAGATCACAGTGTCGTCCGCATATCTGATGTTGTTAATGGGAACTCCATTTACCTTTATTCCAGCTGTTTTACCCTCAAATGCGTTTTTTAAGATCTTTTCGAAGTAGGCATTAAAATAATTGGCAACAATACGCATCCGTGTCTCACTCTACGTCTAATTTCAATTTCTTCTGAGAGCTGTTCGTTAACACGTACTTTTGCTAGCTGTTTATAGTATAAATTTGATATGATCCTGAGGTCGCTATAGTCTTCTTTGATTTCAGGACATTCATTAATTGTTCATATATATATATATATATATCATCATATAAGTTCATACTTTATCGAATGCTTTATTATAGTCAATAAAACATGTTTATTGACGTCCAGGCATCTTTGTATCAGTATACTAAGTGAAAAAAAAACCACCTTTGCAAAAGACAAATTGTGTATCATTAACGTCTATGTCTAGTTTGTAATATATTCGGTTATGGATGACTTTTAGTAATACCTTTAGCACAAGCTAATGGTGCGGTAGTCGCTGCATTGTCTCGCGTTTTTCTTTTTGGGGAAACAAATAAAAATCGACGTTAACCACTCTTTGGGTAATACGCCTGAACTATAGATTTGGTTCAAGAGTGTCACTAAAACATCAATGTGCTTCTCATCCAGAATTTTTAATTCTTTTATAGACCTATTTCTTCTGAAGTAAGTTCTATTTGTTCCAGATCTCCTCTTTCATCATTGAACAATTCGTCGATATATTCTGCCCGTTTTGTACTTTCTCGTCCGTATGTATTATAGTATTCCCGTGCCTATCCAGAATTACACGAGTGGGATTTTGTTTTCTTAGTCCTGCCAGTTCTTTAACTTTCTTGTGTAGGTCTTTGATCTCTTTACATTTCTAAAGATCATAGCTTGTGTCAATGGTCTTATGGACATATGGTCTTATGGTTAATCGAAATTCTTCTGTAACACAACCCAGTACTCACTTTCTTTCACTTCATATATCTTGTCCCAACTTTGTTGCATGCTCCTCCATTTATTTTCCCAATTTTTTGTTACAGAGATTCTAATACTGAAAGTTATTACTTCTTACAATAATTTAAGTATCCCAAATCATTGGGATTCGTGGTGGTTATTTCATTTCTATTTCATTTTTATAAATATTCCAAATATTGGGTTTTGTCCTATTAAGTATTAAACTTTTTTTTAAGAGCTTATCTTCCCTATTCCAGTTTTTGTTTTAAATCCGTTTCAGTATTTCTTACAAATAATACATCACCAGCATATTAAACACTAAACCCTGATGCAATTCTACTTTAATATCAAATTTTTCAGTGTCTGTCATACCATGTCCTAACAATAGTTTTTACTTGTTCATACATGTCTCCCCCAATTTTCAGACACTCACCAGAAACTGTCTTCTTAATTAGCGCTTACCATATAACCTTCTGCGGAAATCTATCACACGCTTTTCCAAGATCGATGAATACCATATAAACCTTTGTTTCTCCAGTCCGATATTTTTCTATTCTTTGCTTTATAATAAAAATTGTGTCTATTCTATATCTGATTTTCATAAATCCAAACTGATTTTCAGATATTTTTATTTCTTTCTATCAATTACTCTCTCTCTCTCTCTCTCTCTCTCTCTCTTTCTCTCTCTCTCTCTCTCTCTATTTTTCTGTCCCCCTCACTCACATTTTCATAGTGTGACTAAGTCGCCCTGCAGTATGGCCCTGTAGTATGTGCATTGTTTTATATCTTTGTTTTTGTAAACAGATTCTAATTTATTTTTTTCCATTAGTTTGGCATTTGTCTCACTGCCTATTCATTGCTCCCTTAGCTTAATTGGTTTAATGTCAAATCCTTAATTTAATACTGAAGTAGTACCACCTCTTCTTGGTGCTAAAAGTAAACTGTTTACTTTAAGCACCAGTAAGAAATGTTACTACATGACTAGACAATGGTAACTGCCACCTTGCCGAAACGTCGTCAAAATAATAGTTTTTCTCAAAACCAAAATTATTCACCGCCTGAGTAAAACTCGGAAAACTACAGAAAGCACATATAGCTCCCACGAAAATTATATTGGAATGCACTTTATATTCATAGATTCTAAAAGCGCTTTTGATAAAATTAATAGGAGGAAAATGATGAAAGAAATAGATCATCTAGAAAAATTATAATATCTGCTAACAGTGAGTCCAGAAAACATCACAGCAACATAAGTTTTAACGGAACAACTTCCAATGAGATCAAAGAAAACAGCTTCTACTATACAGATCAACTTCAAGTTATAGCCTAGGCAGATCAAGTAATAGCATTTGTATCATGGTAAAGACGAATATGAAACTTATAAGAGAAATTGAAAAATAAAATAAGAAAGATAATAGGTGTTTTGTGTAAAACTTAAGAGGTCGCTGGTTAAATGAATTTAGAATAATAATCGAAGAAAAAATTCAATACTTTGACTGTAAATACATTAGCGAAAAATAGCTACTATCAATTGTAAATAAATTACGAGAATTAACTAGCTTTACTCAATACTGTTATCTGTACAAAGAATCGACTTACCTTTTGAAATATTATTGTATTCGTAGCCAGTGAATTAGCATGGGTACCACGTTGCGCCCGGCGCCGAGGCTCAAAAGAGAACTAATACTCTCGATGTTTTAAGTACGCTGTCTCGTGATTAGGTGTGTGTCTTGAGATGGTCAGAAACCCTCTGGCCACGCTTCGAGGTGGTCCGTAGGGCGAGGATATACCAATAAATGACTATTGGATTGCGATTTTAAATGGCGACAATTTAAGTTATTTGTCACGGTAATACTTTACATCAGTTTCTGTGTTTGCGAAACAAAAATAGAAACAGAGAAAGTCAAATTCTCTTAACAGACTAAATGTGTTTAAGAAAGTTTAACAATGAGATTTTATTGAATAACAGGAAACAATATATTTTAACGCAAAGTCGTTAGAATATACCAATAACTTACATCATATTATAGTACAGTAAAATAAAGTAAAAAAATCTAAAATTAAGAAAATAAATACTACATACTTTCCCAAACAATAAGGTTAGAGAAAAAACACCACAAAACAAAATACATGACGATAAGGAAAGACGTCACAAAAACTCAGAAATATCTAAATAACACAGAACCATAAATTTGAAACTGTATCTACCTTTAGCTACTTGGGAGTAACAATAGGGAAAACCGAAAAAGAGAGAACAGAGAAAAGAATTTTGAAAGGCAAAAAAACATTTGGAATAAATATAAATCTATTAGAAAGCAAGACTCTAAGGAAAAGGGAATAAAGATGAACCTATATAGGACCTTAATAAGACATATTGTTGCATATGGCATAAAAACAACGATGACTAAAAAGAAACAGCAAGACAGCCTTCTGAAATTTAAAATAAAAATAATTAGAACAATACTGGGCCCCAATGTAATAAGAGAAGGAGAAAAAAGTATGAAAACAAATGCCGAAATTGAAGAACAAATAAAGAAAGAAAATATAGTCAGGTACATAAACTGTCTTTGCTTGAAATTGATAGAACATATACAGATATGCACACATTAAAAAATGTTGAAAAGGATAACAAAATGAAGAACAGTATGGCCCAGGTGTAAAAAGCCTAGAAGAAGAAGGCTGGATGACGTAAACAAATAGATGAGAACAGTGAATGTTAAAGACTAGAAAGTTCAGTGCAAATACAGGAAGGAATGAAAAAGAGTAACGACAGCAGCAAAGACGCAAAGCAGCAAGCTAAGAAGATATATCTCCCCTAAGAATGAATAAAAAAATCGTCATCACTATTAGTTAGAACGTCAATATATTTTTTTTTAATGGTAATACCTTATTTTGATACTTCTGAAAACTTACCGAAACGAGAGCATCTTTCTATATACAAATGTCATATTTTTTCTTATCTCGCTTATGTCACATGACCGTATATTTGAGAAATAAAAGATAAAGAGGACTAATTAAACTTACAGACTATTAAATTAAATACCTTAATTGCAAACCATTTACCCCTTGAACATATGCAAGACGATGTTGAATCTATTAAGATTATCGGCAATAATTAAATTAATTTCGGTTCTTATTGTCTATTTAAGTTCATCAATACTATAGGTACGTGAAACTTTAGTAGAGACAGATCAAGAGATCTGGCTGGCCACTTTAAAAATTATCGTCGCCGATTCATATATTAGGAAAAATATTATTTAGGTATTCACATACAAGTCGTGCGCAATGCTGTAGTGCTCCATGTTGCTGGTACTATAGCGAATTGTCTGGTAGCTGACGATTTCGATGATTTGGGTATAGAGCGGAAAATGAAGGAATTATTCGCTGTTTAAGTAAATCAAAATACTTGATACTGTTCAATGAACCATCAATAAAAAATAAGACCACAATTTTATAACCAATTATTCCCGCTCACACGTCAAGTATCTGTGGATACTGAGTGTGCCCTTCTACCGCCCAGTGAGGGTTCGCTTGAGCCCAGTACCTACAGTTCTGCCTATTTACTGTACCTATCACGGAGAAGGCTGCCTCATATTTTAAAACACATTTCGGTAGGAATTGCGGATCATGATTAAATCGATTCATCATTAATTTAAAAAATTCTTTTCTGCGATAGAAATCACCTTCATTAAGTTAGTGCCACTTATATCAATTGCTTCAACATAATTTAACAGGTAGGTTTATGAGGATTTTCTTGCACTGATAATATTCCATCCAATTGTTGATATTGCGTAAGGCCGTAATTTCGTATATTTATTACCGACATTACCAAAATTTCTAAATTTTGCCTCGACTTTGATTATCGTCGACTGTGTAATAGGTCTATCGGAATATTTATTGTTAAATAAATTACAAACCTCAGCTTGTGTAAGGATTCCATCTCCATAACCTATTATGATTTAAATCTATGTGTTTTGCATTTCGCTTAAACGGGCCATGATGTCGATAACTTTTTTAAAAAACAGTTTGATAGCTAACTATTATTTTAAAGTCGAATTAGTGCAATTTAGTCTTAATGAGACATGTTTTAATCCACTAAAAGATTTAAACCGATAGAAATTAATTTTAAAAAATTATTTACAGGCATAGGTGGAGGAAAATTTAGAAAAATACGTATTTTAGTGTTCTTGAATTACTTTCTGGAAATGCTATACAACATAACTAACATAAGAAAAATATGGCATTCGTATACAAAAGGATGAGCTCTTTTGGCTCTTTTCGATATTAATGTCAAATTTAGGTATTACCCTTTAAAGAATGATAATCATCAATGATGACATCGTATCTCGAACAGTAATGACAATTCAAGAGCAGTCAAGAACGGTCATCAAAAATATGAGTTCAGCAAAAAATGCGCAACTGAAAAATAAAATCGACCTGTCTAAACTTTTTTGCCCAATGGCTAAATCAAGCTTTTAACGAACTTATTTTAACTTTACGTTTTCACGGTATAATTACAAATTCATTTCCACGCCTACTCTTTTTTATTGCCATTAGTGCTGAATTAGTTAACCCTTAATATCCTGAATTATTGTATTTTAAAAAAATGATATATTTTATGGTAATTTATTGTTCGTATGAGTCCTCTAGTTGTGTTTCTGAGCTTATTTTCAAAAAAAAGGTAACAAAAAAAAGTTACAACCTGTGACTTATATGTCACTCTAGGACATACAGGGAGCAAAATAAGAAAAAACGCGAAAGCTTTGTTAAATTATATATTTAAACAAAAAATATGTTTTGCATAGATATGTATAGAGAATTATTTTGTATGAAACTGCTCATTACAATCAATGCACAACCCCAAATCACACTTTCTACACATGGTTCTAACAACAGAAATGCAATTTTCAAATGCGCACCGTCGTCTTTTCTTGTTTGGAATATCTTTCCACTTTCCATGCTTTATTCTTTGGGTTTATGCTATTATTTTCTGCTCAGTGTACAAATTGCATAATGTACTCGAATCGATTACGCCTCATTGCATTTTTAACAAAACGATGCTCCATGTCTGGTTTTGAATCCCAGTAATATCTCTTTCTTGGTTTTGGATCGTAACCACTAAAAATCAAAATTACAATAAAGCATTTCAGTTCTTTAAATGAGATATGTGGGTCGGCAGCATTTTTGAAAAGAACATAGACTCTAAGTATTGGAATAACGGGCCATCCCAGAATAACTCGAACGATTCAATAAGTGTTAAATTCTCATAATCAGAAAAATTTGGTGTTGGAAAAGTACCCAGACGATTTTGAAAATCACCTTCTTTTAACCAAGAATATGAAGATTTTGATGGCTCATCTCTAGGTGCGCTGGCTTCAGTGGCGCCAATTCTATCATTATTTAAAAGTTTTACCTCGGCTTGAACACGGAGTTGTCTCCCTGGCAAATGGTGAAGATCTCCATCATCAATTTCATCTTCAGATTCTTCGTCTGTGAGGACGTTTACTTCTGGAGGTTCTGTGTAGATGGCATCTAAATCTAACTCTACATCACCGTAAGCTATTTGAAGTGCTTCTTCAAGGGTAACACCGCGCCTTAAATGGAAAAAAACCCTTAAATGCCAAATAAGAAATACATTCCCATAAAGACGTTTATGTATTACATAAAAACAAAATCTTCTTCTTCTTCAAGTGCCATCTTCGTTCCGAAGGTTGGCGATCATCAGGGCTATACGTATTTTCGAAACTGCTGACCGAAACAATTCGTTGCTGCTACAGCTATACCATTCCCGTAGATTCTTTAGCCAGGAGTTTCGTCTTCTTCCTATGGACCTTTTTCCTGCTATTTTCCCTTGCATAATTATTCGAAGCAGTTCATATCTTTCGCCTCTTGTAATGTGTCCCAAGTATTGCAGTTTTCGTTTTTTGATCGTAAATATGACTTCCTTTTCTTTATTCATTCTTCTCAAGACCTCGACATTTGTGACTCTCTCGGTCCATGATATTCTCAGGATTCTGCGATACATCCACAGTTCAAATGCCTCTAATTTTTTGGTATCAATCTTTTTCAACGTCCATGACTCCATTCCGTAGAACAGCAGGTTTATGCTATTATTTTCTGCTCAGTGTACAAATTGCATAATGTACTCGAATCGATTACGCCTCATTGCATTTTTAACAAAACGATGCTCCATGTCTGGTTTTGAATCCCAGTAATATCTCTTTCTTGGTTTTGGATCGTAACCACTAAAAATCAAAATTACAATAAAGCATTTCAGTTCTTTAAATGAGATATGTGGGTCGGCAGCATTTTTGAAAAGAACATAGACTCTAAGTATTGGAATAACGGGCCATCCCAGAATAACTCGAACGATTCAATAAGTGTTAAATTCTCATAATCAGAAAAATTTGGTGTTGGAAAAGTACCCAGACGATTTTGAAAATCACCTTCTTTTAACCAAGAATATGAAGATTTTGATGGCTCATCTCTAGGTGCGCTGGCTTCAGTGGCGCCAATTCTATCATTATTTAAAAGTTTTACCTCGGCTTGAACACGGAGTTGTCTCCCTGGCAAATGGTGAAGATCTCCATCATCAATTTCATCTTCAGATTCTTCGTCTGTGAGGACGTTTACTTCTGGAGGTTCTGTGTAGATGGCATCTAAATCTAACTCTACATCACCGTAAGCTATTTGAAGTGCTTCTTCAAGGGTAACACCGCGCCTTAAATGGAAAAAAACCCTTAAATGCCAAATAAGAAATACATTCCCATAAAGACGTTTATGTATTACATAAAATTATGTAAAAACAAAATAGTTTCTTAAAATTCTCTGTTGGTGAATCCTCAGATGGAAATAATCGTTGTTCCTCAAATTGCCGAGAATATCGTAATATTTATTATATTATAAACATATGTGATGACACAGCGACCGTGAAATTGATACCTGATACATGATATCTGGTCAATGATAATTGTTATCCAACTGGCAGTTAACAATGATATATAAATCTTAGTAAATAATTCACTGGGAATGAAATCACGTCTTATGTTTATTTTTTGTGAAATACGGTTTTACATTATCCTAGCGTTGCATATATTTTATGTAATACTGAATTTTGGGGCTACCCAGAACTAAGTGGTAGTGAAATATATAAATAAAATTTGAAAGATGTACGTTATGTACCTTTATGTAAAGCTTAACTTACTTTTTGAGCTAAAAAATTGCAAGATAAAAAAATAAATGTACTTACTCTAGATTGATGTCCATTTTTTCTAAATATTTATCGACAGCTTATTTTAAATGTTTACAGGCACAACATTTTCGCACACTATGTCTGCAAACTAGTAAACATGCATTAGAGGAACTGTCAAATTGCACAGTACTTACACCATCTATGCGATCCTATCACAAGTTTCCTTACAGGGCGCTGTTTAAATTACACAATAATGCGTAACTTATATGTCACGCTAGGATATTAAGGGTTAATAAAGAAACTTCAAAGTAATACTGCTTGTTGCTGACTGTATGCTGATGATGTAATATTAGAAGAAAATACTTCAAGTCAAATAGAATATTGTATGAAAAAAGAATATGTAACTCAAGGCAATTTAAAACTGTCAAAATTATCAAATATGCAGAATTAATGAGTTGGAAGTTATTGGAAGAAGAATTCTGTTGCCCGTTCCTTTTCTATTGATTATTCAAGTGATATTGTTGACATCTTTTTGATTGTTTTCGAAAAATACTGCAAGATGGATTACCTGAATAATATGCATTGTTATAAATCCTAATTATTCAATTCAAAAAGTAGTTTTCGAATAAAACTTTCACTCATAAAACTCACAGCTAAAAAACTTTAAATTGATATTTTTAAAAGCAAACAGAGAAAGAGTAAAATCCTCCAGCTATAAAATAATTGGCCACTAAAAAATCCATTAAACATCACGAAACCATTTTTGCGAAAATGATTTTAGTAATTTGGAAAGTTTTTCAGATTACAAATTCACTCTTTTTAATAAGATGGAATCAATATTTACGGTAAATATAATTATGAAACAAATTTCAGACGGACTTGTAGGGATAATTATACGGAATTGCCTGAGGCTGTAAAATTAAAATTTTCGACGAAAATTCAAAATGAAATGTTGGAAAAAGTTTGGCTTGTAAGGGAAACTGTTCAGTAAATTACATTTTAAGACTAATATTCGCCAGTGTTAAGTGAGTCCGATGTACTTTATAAGTAGTTTTCATAGCATGTATAGATACTTTTTCAATATTAAATAATTAAGAAACTTGAATTTTTTTTGTTTAAGAGTGAAAAATGCTTTTTAAGTTATTATTCAAGGAATTAGGTATTCATCACGAATGCTGTGTTAATAAAAATTCTAAAAAAAAAGAGTTGTGATGAATGAGTATAACACAGCTGCTCCAATATAGGAGTTACGACAAAAAGGTTTAACAAAATACAGGGTGCTCCTTAAGTAATTATACAAACAAAACAGCAGATTGTACACTTTAAAATATTACAAATTAAGCACGCTGGCTTCTATAAAATGTTGATATTAAGAAAAACACAGGGTGTTAAAGTTAAAATTTTAAATTTTATTTTGCTCTATAGCTTTAATAATTGAGAACATTTATATATAAAAAATTATAACTAGGGCCTTTTGAGCATTAATCGCCAAGACAGAAGACGAGCTCCAAAGATTATCACACATCTTTAACAGGTTAAGTGCCATGAGAGGCCAACACGGACTCTCACATAAAAGTATATACGGGACGCGTGATGCCAACGTGGACCCACGCACTAGTTCGTCAGAAAATGCTGTGTCTCTCAACAGCGGCTTCTCGAACTCATTTAAAATACACGGGGACATTTCGAGCCTGGCCAGATGGTCTATAAACTATATTTGGCCTGTGCCTCTGAGATGTCAACGAGGACTCACATGGCCCATAATATGTATAAATAACAGTTGCGTACTTATACATATTTTTGTTATATATTCATAGTAAGAACACATTTTGGGCAAAATAAGCTTTATTCTCATAAAACAAACGTAATAACATTATATCAAAATTGTATCTAAAGTAATAATTTTTTGTTACGGAATGTGTGACAAAAAACAGTCAAGACAGTAGAATTTTTTACAGCCATCACATGTCAATGTGGTGTTGGTTGCTTTCCTCTGTGCTACTTGCCTTCCTTCCTCTTCTGCCATTTTTGTGTAACACGCTGTACATCGTCTTCTGCCTGCACGGCCAACATCGATGAGTTTGTGACTATTTTCCATAATGACTGTTGTGACAATAAAATCTCCTAATAGACCCCGAATTACCTCTTCCTTGAATTTGGTAATCGTCATGCTTTCATTGGCAATGCTTTGATGGACGACATAGGCATTTATAAGTGCTGTTCCAGTCAAGAGCTCCATCGATAATTTTCTGTACTATTTTAGTCCTTTACGTAATGGCGAATTATAACTTTTCATTTGATCTGATATATCAATTAAGCTGTTGAATTTATTATATTCGATGACATTCTTTGGCTTTACAGCATCACCGCGTGCCTTTTGCATTGTCACCATTTCGTCTGCGAATTTGATACTAATCATCAGCACATCTCGCTTGTCCTTTCACTTCTGAACAACGATGCCCGAATTACTTTGTTCAACTACATATTCGCCTACTTTTAATTTTTTGGAAATGACGTTATTGGGATTATATTTACGGTTTGCACGCAGCGTACCAATCATATAAGTTTTTCAAAGTAGGAGTTCATGTGCAAGTGTGACAGAACTGTAGTAGTTACTAGAACTACCTTCAGCATGTTCTTTTCCACAATATACGTTAAAATCGTAGGTATAACCACCTTCCAGACAAAGTTTGAATAATTTTATCCCAAGTTTGTGCCTCTTGTTGGTAATATACTGCTTGAATTTTAGACGCCCTTGAAAAGGCACTAAAGTTTCGTCAATGCACACGTTTTCCTTTGGAATGACGGCAGCCTTGAATTTATCCTTCAGTCTGCTAACCAAGGGAACAATCTTCTGCAAACGGTCATCTGTTGTTACTGAATTGTCATTGAAGTGCAGCGTTTACCACAATAACTGGAAGCGATTCCCTGACATTACTTTTTTGATATTATTCACATAAAGATCATTATTTGACCAGTAGGATTGAAAAGATGGAAAATGACATAATTCCATCCATATAACTATACCCAGGAATCGTTTTATCTCGGCGACGTCAGTGTTGTGCCACGCGGTAATACGTGCACTTTTTTTCTGATTTTTTTCCTGACACTGCAGGGCATAACGATTTGTTTCTTCAACCTAAAAATTAAAAAAAAAACAAAATCAGTTGAACAAAATAAATTAGACATTTTTACCATCATGGATAAAAGATCATCGTCTACAAAATATTCGTAGAATTAAATGGGCGATTTGTTGTAGAAGTTTTCGTATAATTGTGTATGAAAACCTGCAGAATCATAGTCCTTAAATGTAAATTTCTGTAAATTTTCGCTGTTAACCGCCCCCCAGACTATAGCTGCAATTATTTCATTAGATACTATTGGTCCTTCTAAAATTTCCTCCTCAGAGACTTCAGAATGTTGGGCAATGACAGATTCTATAGCAGCATCAACATGTTATCCGATACTCGTATATTCTTTTCCTTTACTGGTGGACGCCCATACATCTTGTCCCAACGGTTTGGTATTTCCGGCGACTCGTTTTCTTTTTGGAGCACTCGATTCATTTTCACTATCACTAGAATCAGTTGGTTGGTACTCGTCCGAAAGATACGTGTCGCCAAACTCATCCAACTCTTCATCTGACAGAATTTCTTGCCAATATTTTTCATGTTTTTGTTGCTCTTTCTCGTACGACTGCATTGTACCGCTCTTATCAAGTACTGACAAGAAATACCCGCAAGCCACGGCCCGGCGCCTTCGCTTGTTAGATTTGCCGATACGTTATCAACAGGAATAGACAAGTCAAGGCGTCACTCCACGTTGGACTCACACTAGCATTTTGTGAAAAAAGTCTTGCTGGTGGCCGCGAAACTCCAACGTGGACTCATATTTTGAAAAATGAAATTTTGACCAAAATTCGCATTTTAGAGTGTTAGTTTTTGATGTGAAAGTTAAAGAAAGTAATAGAAATAGTGAGGTATAATAATTCATTATTTTACAATATCCACGTTTACATCATCTTCCTGTCCATTCTTTTTTCTTTTGCTATTTCTCTGTCATTTCATATATCTACCATCCACTCATTAGTTCTAAACTCAGTAACCATTTAAACACAATCTAGCAAATCATCACAATTCACTTTCTCTCACTTTGCCAAAACCCTTAATTAACCATTGCTCCCCCCTCTCTTAGTCAACAACTTAGTACATCATACTCACAAATAAAATTTCAGGCTTTTATGTACCGAATTTAATATAATCAAAATATATTTTGTTCAGGGTGCTAGATGCTTTAAGCATGAAGGACCTCTTTCATCTATAATTTTGTTGATTAACTCATTTATTTTCCTTTATCCCACTCTCCTTTATTCTTTAGTCATTTCATTTACTTTTATTCCTGCCAAGTCTCTGAGGATCTCAGCCTTTTCAATTTTTTAAATTTAATCACATATATTATAACTCTAATTCCTTCAGCCGGAAGATTTTTAATCCCATTTCTCAATCTATTGGACTCACTTATATTAAAAATTTTTACGATACGAGCAGTATTAAACTATTACATTTAAATACGAAGTCTAACATTAGCTACAAATATATACTATTTATTTTTTTCCTTGTCCTAGATGTAAGCAACATAAAAGGACATTTCCATATATTTAAGCTAATTCGTCACAAATTACACTTTTTAGACCACACTCCATACGATAAAGAGTAACATAAGCTGCCTAATGCACACGTCATTCTCTTAAACATGACCTTCAACAACACCAGTAATTTACATCTTTTATATCCAATATTAAATAATTATAGAAAAATTTTTTAAATCCCAACACCTGGATTGCTGTTATCATTTTAACATCATCAAAGTTTTTTAATCTTTTGGCTGTAGTAATACTATGTTTAACTAATATTGTTTCATGGTACATTGACATTTTGTTTTTGACACCGTTCATGGGTATCTTCTTATCAATCAGTTACCAGCCGAAGTCCGTTTGAAGAGGTTTACTCTCCGGACACTGGAACTCACTTAAGCATGGGTGTATGTTACCTGAAGTAAAATTTAATTAAAATACTAAACATCATATAATATTATTAACATCATGTACAATCTTTGGTAACACATTACATTTTAAAGGGTTTTTACCCAAATATTTTGGTGGCTCAGGCATGGTAACCTGTAAGTATAACCATTTTGTTTTTTAACCTTAGTCAAAATTTTAAACCACGTTTGCTGTAATTAAATGGTTTATACTTATTTTAGGTATTTTAACCTAATGATGGAACAGTTGTTCCGAAAACGTTCGTGCTTTTAATGTTGCCCTTTTAAGGGTTTTTATAAAATAAAATATACCCACATACAAAGACTAACCTCTTTTTGTTATACGTGGTATACAGCCAGCTGCAGGAATTATTTTCTTTGTGGATTTTGTTTAATATGGTGGCACTTAACCTGTTAATACAATAGCCAAGAAATATAATATGATAATGTAACGAAAATATTTTGCCTACCATAGGGTAAGATTATAAGGGGTAGAAGATTGGGGATAGAAATTACTGGGGGCGAAGATAGGGAAAACAAAACAAATCGAACCTTATTCGGACAGCACTCAGGGTTTGTTAGGAGAGCTGAGGTCGTGGATAAGTAAATGACAAGGGGTTTGGATTAAGGTAACTACAAAAATATAGAACAAAAGGTCATGAATCTCTTGGGACAAGTAAAACAAAACATAGAAAGGAAACAGGAAACACACAAATTACTATATCGATTAATAGTTACAGAGTACAAAAATAACAAAGTAACTTACATGTATCCTAGCCGTTTACAAACTCTATTGCTAAAAAACTTACAAAATTGCTTGGAGGTTAACCTTCTTTAAAAATAAGACAAACTAAAGTAAAAAAAAATAAAATAGCGAGCTGTCTTATGTTAACATTAAATTTAAAACAGAAAAATTAAAATGACAGCTAAAGTCAAATCCTAAAATTTACAATTTTGAATATTACAATTTTTTAAATTTTATTAAAAGCAATATATTTAAAAAAAATATCTGTCTTTATTTTAAATTTAAACACAAAAAAGTATTCTGGAACTATAACTGGAACTAAACAAACTGTTTCAGGAACAAAACAGGAACAGCGAGAGTGAAGAAGCACTTATGCAACTTTAGACTGGACTTCTTAAAAAAAATAGGAAACTGGAACATCAGAATTGCTGCAGGCGACACAAATCTCTTAAATACTTTTTTAACCTCCTCTGTAACTACACATACTCCACACTTTACTTTACACCGCTACAATTTCCATAAAAACGGGCAAAAACAGAAAACTTTACAAATTCGACGAATAAATTTGGATACAGACCTAAGCCGACTGTCTTTTACAGCGACTCAAGTAAGAATGCGGAAATTATCTTTAAAGTTCATTCACATAATTTGGAATAACAAAACACTTGACGAAAATATTTATTTAAAACGAAGAATATGAAACGCAAAAGGTGCCGAGGACGTGCACATCTGTAAAATATAAATAAACTCTAAAAATGTGTTTATATTACTCGGCGACGCTAAGATGAATTGGAAGAATTCGGTGTTTTAATACGTACGAATTTTCCACATCCAGAAACATAAAAAAGCAAACAATCTATTGACAATAAATCAACTTTTTTGCATAATATTTAAGAAAGCCATTAATCCATAGCATTATTTTTAAGCTTTCATATTACCCGAAGATAAAAATACATTAATTTCATATTGTTTTAGAAATATTTAAAAATACCATTATTTTAGTTTAATGAGAGGTCGATCAGCAATATTTTTCATTAAAAAATCTATTAGAAAATGTCAAATAAAGTACTAGAACAATTAGCGTCAACTCGTTAAGTTTAGATTAAATTACCCTGTTTACTTATGGCTGATCTGCACTATTATCTTCTAATAATTGAACCGTGCTCCTCTCAGTTTAACCACGTCGGAGTATAATATGGACAGGACCGCCCTTAGTCGACTATTGTTACAAGATGGTAGTTTCAAAACATGCTAAAATAATTCCGAAATTATTTTTTCAGTAAATACAATGAAATTATAATGAAAGGACATTGTAAAAAACTAGTAATAAAACTTATACTATGAGGTTAGTCCATATAATTATTAAAACTAACCCAAAACATTAATATGAAAGTTCTTAGTCTACTAAAAATAATTATTATAATGTTTTACTTTTATTTAGTTTGAACAAATACATAGTTTGATTAATGGACGCCGTTATGTAATAACGGATTAACCCATTCATGCCCAAAACTATTTATGCTTGTAAATGTCTGAAAAATTTGCGCTCTTAAAGTCACAAAATTAACAAAAATGTATGTTTACAAAATGAATAACTTTAATTTCTTTGATAATTGGCTGTTGCGAAAACGCAGCACGGGGCAGTTAAGACGTAAAAAAAAATTTAAAAACACGTTGTTTGGAATGATTTATTAAATCATACAAAAGGGTTTTAAATAAACTGACAATAAAATAATACAAAACACAAACATTTTTCATGTAAGGCAACCTTACATTTAATAATACATTTTTTATTGGTTGTTGAGTGACAAAGTGTTCGTTTTTCTTGGGTAGAAATAAGATGGCCGATATTGTCAAATCGAACATCTTGTGTAATGTTGTTTATGAAAGATTGAGAAGGAGCAGGATCTCTTGGAGAAGTTCCGAACATCGTCAACAAGGTTTTGGCTATATTTCGACGAAACTGCAGCAAATCCATTTCGGGTTGTTCAGGAATAATGTGTCTCATTCTATGGTAAATTAACTAAGCCATTTTTATGGAGACATCAAGATCCCAGATAAATAAAGGCCAATACAATTTCTTGGATCTTGGATATTTGTTTTGTAATAGGCAATATTTTGATCCATCT
The DNA here is from genome assembly GCF_040954645.1 of Diabrotica undecimpunctata. Taxonomy (NCBI): domain Eukaryota; kingdom Metazoa; phylum Arthropoda; class Insecta; order Coleoptera; family Chrysomelidae; genus Diabrotica; species Diabrotica undecimpunctata. The sequence goes on along the minus strand of NC_092808.1, from coordinate 39,725,123 downwards.
GATTAGTTCCTCCCATATTTTCGTTACAAGCCCGAATGAGATGTGGTTGTGTTATTTTGATTTTTTTGCTTTGGGCAAAGGACTATCTTTTCGCTTGATAAACTGGCGTCGTTTTATGGTAATTCAATGTGCAAAAGTAACTATGCTGTTGTCATTCCACCTACATAAAAGCACCTTATGTTTCTCGCCGTACAAATTTTCGTAAATTCCACGTATGGTTTTTAAACTTTTCACTAAATGGACACATTTCTGTTCTATTTCATCATATGGTTCCTACGTAACTTATTTCCTTCGATGTTAAAAAATTAATTAGTTTCACAAAGGTTAAATAATTATTATCAGCATATAAACAATAAAGCATAAACCTTCTTCTTCTTTAGGTGCCGTCTTCTTAGCGATGGTTGGCGATGACCTCTGCAAAGTCTTCCCTATTTTGGGCTTTCCTTATTAAACTTTGAAAGTCTAATTCTGTCCAATCTTTGATGTTGCGCAGGCAGGTCATTTGTCGTCTACCCGGTCCGCGTCTGCCTTCTATTTTCCCTTCTATAATAAGCTGAAGGAAGTTATACCTGTCGTGTCTAAATATGTGTCCAAGATAAGACGTTTTACGCTTCTTGACCATTTCTGTGAGTTCACGTTCTCTATTCATACGCCTTAAAACTTCTTCATTTCTAACGCGGTCGGTCCATGGAATTTTCAGCATAAACCTATCGCGTTGAATTTTAGGAATAAGTTAAGCAAACTACAATATTATTCCGTCTTCAAGGCCAATTTTTTTTGTATTCATTGGATTTTCCCTTGGCTATTTGATAAATATTGAAATCTATTAAGTAACCAGATTTTTATTCCAACACCACGATTTATACCCAAAGCGTATGGGTTTGCCCTTTATATGTTATGTCGTACCATGACGCCCATAGTATGGTATCATGGCCATATCTATACTAGATTTGGTTTCTCATACAATATATTCAGTAAATGATTTGTGGAGGCTTTCAAGGTATGGAGAAATTTTGTATGTTTTGTCTGAACGATCTATGATTAGGTTATCGTTAAAAGAGGAATCTTATAATGGTTTAATCTCAATAAATTCATTGTGTTCGTTTTAAACGAAAAAGGCTGTTTTAGAAAGGTCTTTCGGATCGATTTCGATCTGATGAAACTCGGAGGCAAAATCGAGAGTTGTAAAATATTGACACTTTGCAAGCTGGTCTAAGAGATCGGAGATATTAGGAAAAGGATATTTATCGTCAAGGATATCGTCAATTTATCGTCAATTCATTGAGCTTGCGGTAGTTTATAACTACTTGCTATTTTTGTTCTCCAGATGAGTCCATTTTTTTGGGAACGACCCAATCAAGATATGACCAAGAAGAAGTAGAGAACCGCCTACGTAGAGAAATGCCTTCGTTTACCATCTTATTTACTTGAGATTTTACTTCCTCTTTGTGAACCTAAGGATATCTGTATGACTTCGTAAAAATGGGTTTGGCGTTATTGGTCTCAATTTGATGTTTGATCTCGCTGGTGAAAGTGAGGTTGTCTCCCTCTAAGTAAAATATGTCTTCATAATTTAAGCAAAGATTTGTAACTAGTTCTTGTTCCTCTTCGTTAAGATGTTGAGTTCGAAGTCGAGATTTGATTTTGTTGGTTCGGTCAATTTTATCAGAGCAATAATTTATCTTTTGACTAGAAATTTAGGATAGGGTAGTTTGAATAGGGTTCAATTACGATATCGGAAAAATCAATAATTTTGGGAATTGCGTTTGCATTTACTACGGATGACAGAAATTCTCCTTTTTAATTTACGTGTACTAACGTGTTAGGCATATGGACTTTACCTTTTTCTTTTTTGTGCAAAATTCCATCTGTATTCGACAGATGACTTGATAACTTAAATATTTGCTTGGATCTAGGATCTATTTTAATTTAATTAGGCGGTTTATTGTTACACGAATTAGTTTCTACTTTGTAGAGAGGTAATGTTTTAAAGTTTTTGATTAGTTGTTTATTTTTGAGGTCTATTATACATTCGTAATGTTCCAAAAAATCGAGGCCTAAGTTTCCATCGAAATCAATATCTAAATTATGGATAAACACCTTATGGGGGTTTACGGCTGGAAACGGGACCAAAGTTGATTCAGTGACAAAAATCTTCTGGTCTGTAATACCCTGTATGGTAAGTTTTTTTTTATAAGAAAACATGGTTTGAAATTTTTCGCGGTATTTTCTTTAAAGATAGAGATACTATCCATAAGTAATTTAAACGTATTTGATGCGTCCTTTATATACTACCGGTTTTTAGAGTCTACAGTAAGAAGAGAGTTCAGAGATAATTCTGTTCTGGAAAGTTTAGAGATGGATTCATGTTGTCCAACTTCAGAGTTTGAATCTGATTCTGTATTTGAGACAAAGATTCGTTCATTAAACTGTCATTATCTGGTGGATGGTTCTGGTTCGGGACTGTGAAAAAATCTTGATAGTTTTGGCTAATAATTATCTCGGTTGATTGATAAAATGAATGGTAATAATGAGGATGTGAATAATTATTATTATCAAAGAAATCTTCGTACTGGTAGCTTTGATTTGGAGCTGGGGTATAGTCATTAACATAGTTGGGTTCATAGTTACCGAAATGAACTATGTGCCTATCGTTCGAAAAATTAGGATTCTTGATAGATTACAGAAGCACGTACTTGTGAGCTATTTTGATCTGGTGTGAATTGAAGTCTTTGTTGTTCACTGGATCTATTGTTTTGGTAATTACTATTTTAACTGAAAGTTGGTCTCTGAAAGCCACTGTTTTGAGCGTTATTGCAGTTTTGATGAGTATTAAAATTTCGGGAATTGTTAAAATTATGGGAGTTGTTGAAATTCTGCAAGTTATTTTGAAAATTTTGCCGAGAACGACATTTTTTCTTCGAGTAGCCCATACGTCCACAACGCGTGCATCTAGGTGGTTGAAGGATTGGTCTTCTGATAGGTTGATTGTTTTGATTTGGTTTTGAAGAATTGGGTCGATTGATTTTCTGTATTTCGAAATAGAATAATTATAACTCTCGTCTGATGTGGACCTGAGATTCAAGAAGGTCTTTTGAATTATTAGCACGAATAATATGAGCGATCCTTGGATCAAGACCTGTCAATAAGGTATTGAGCGCCACTGATTTGAATAATACAATTTGGGCCTGTTTCTTTACAGCAGCGAGGTTAGATTTCTGTATATTAGCATGCATTTTTGCATTGAGGACTTGGACACGATTAAGGAATGTAAGAGCCGATTCATTCGGTAGCTGCTTGACTCTATAAATCTTGTATCAAAGTAAGATAGGTGTCTAGTATATCCAAAATGAGAAGTAAGAAGCTGCTTGATTTCAAGATACGATAATGAAATTTTTAAAGTTGCGCTGCTCTTCCGCTTAATTAATTTTTTATGTGAATTACTAATAGTTATTTTTTATCAAGCATTTAAAAATGTGTGTAAAAATATCTGATCGCCTTAAAATTCGGGTACGATAGAAAATATTTTAGATAATTTATAAGGTTCTTTTTCAGGCGAGAAGTGTTGCCGTTGTCATTCTTGGTGGTCAATAAATCAATAAACTAAATACAAATATAAGGTTATGTCCATTATGATTAACTAAATAAGTAATCAAAATATAAATATCAAAATAATTAATCAATATATCGGAAAAGGCACTGCCTGATTAGCGGAATAATTGACAAAAATATTCGTCTAATAAAATAAAAATAAAAAAAATCGACGATTTACAGAGTAACCTCCAAAAAAATTTATAATTAACAAAGCCATCAACAACAATGTTCAAATTCGGCCTGCACTTATTGGTTAACAGAATAATTAATATTAGAATATTGAACAGTCATCATCATCAATCAGCCAATCGCGTCCACTGCTGGACATAGGCCTCCCTCAGTTCTTTCCAGTGTTCTCTACACTGGGCCGCTTGTAGCCAGTTTCCCGCTATACGTTTTATATCATCGATCCATCTAGTCGGTGGTAGTCCTCGGCTTCTTTTACAGTTTCTGGGCCTCCATTCCATAATATGTCTTGTCCACCGTCTATCTTGTGTTCTGGCTAAGTGCCCTGCCCAGTTGCTCTGAAGCGTCGTGGCTCTTTCGATGACGTCTTAAACTCCTAATCTTTGCCTGATTTGTTGGTTTGTTATGTGGTCTTGAAGGCTCACGTTCACGTTCCATGGCTCGTTGTATAACTCTAAGTTTATTCGCAGATTTTTGCGTGAGTGTTAAAGTCTCTGCTCCATAAGTTTGTACAGGCAAAACACATTGGTTAAAATCCTTTCGCTTGAGATACATGGGAATTAAACTTTTTAAAATATGGCTTAATTTGCCAAAGGCTGACGTCAGGCCTATTCGCCTATGTATTTCACGTGTTTGATTGTCTCTGCTTATTTTGATCTCGTGTACCAGATATTTGTAAGTGTCTGTTTGTTGTATGGTATTAATATCTATAGTTATATTTCCACTCATTACGAGATTTGTCATAAGTTTAGATTTCTCAAAGTTTATCTTTAATCCTGCTCTTTCAGACAGACTTTTAAGCGAATGTATCATAGAAACTGTATCCTGTAAGTTATCTGCGATTAATACAACATCATCTGCAAACCTTAGATGATTTAATGTTTCTCCATCTATATTATTGCCCATATCTTGCCATTGAGTGTTCTTAAATATTGACTCTAGAGCTGCCGTGAACAATTTTGGTAAAATATTGTCCCCTTGTCTAACTCCTCGACCTAAGCTGAATTTGTCTGTATCTTCGTGTAGGCGTATACTTGATGCAGCGTTCTCGTAGATGTTTTTGATTAGTGTCGTGTACCCGTAATCTATTCGGCTTTGATTTAGGGCTTTCAGTACTATTTCAAACTCTACAGAATCAAAAGCCTTCTTATAATCGACAAATGCAAGAATCAGTGGTATGTTGTACTCGATGCACTTTTCTATTAAGATCTTTGTGGTATGCAAATGGTCATTTGTACCATATCCTGCCATGAAGCCTGAATGTTCCTTGGGCTGATAGAAATCAAGTTTAGCTGATAGAAATCAAGTTTAGGTGTTACTCCCTTTGTTAAGATTTTCATAAAAAGTTTGTACATATGTGTCAAGAGGCTGATGGGTCTATAATTTTCTAATTTAGTTATATCGCCTTTTTTGTGTAACAAGACTATCACTGCATTGTTTCAGTCTTTTGGAATCGTATCCGCATGTAAGGATTTATTAAACATATTAAACAGTTCGCTTACTGATTTTAATAGACTTTCTCCTCTTACTTTTATTGCCTCAATAACGAGCCCATCATCACCAGGCGATCGATGGTTCTTCATTTCCTTTGAAGCTGCTCTTACTTCTGACACAGTAATGGGTAAAAGTATTTCCGATCCCTGATTTATGAGAGTCTTTGCTCGTGTCGGAAAATTGTCTTGTGGTCTTTGACTGGTATAGAGGTCTTTATAAAACTCTCTGGTTATTTTCAGAATGTTTTGTTTATCTGTTGTTGCCTTTCCGTCTTTATCTCTCAGCTTGTATATTTCTTTTTTACTTTGTGTGAGTTTTCTTTTCATTATCTTTACATACATTAGTATTATATCTTCTTACATCTTTTCTAATTTCCGCTGAAATTCTTTTATTTAGTTTTCTATATTCTTCTTTGTTTCCCTTTTCGTTCTCGCTTAGGTTTTGTCGTATTTCCATGAAAGCTTTTGTATATTTGCTAGTCTTTTCACTTTTGGTGTCATTTTTCTGAGTCAGTTTTCATCAAAATTTGAGTTGTGCGTTTCTAACCGAGTCCGTTATTAATTTATTGTGAGCGACGATACTTAAAGGTTTGGAATTATTACTCTGTAAAGTTTCGGCTATATTTTTTATATATGCTTTTCGAACAGTATATAGTAATAAAAGTATAAAACAAAAAAACATATACGAGATGATTCAATGTTGGACTAACATTAGTTCCAAAAACATCAAGTCGCCCTGTTCTCGACAGCTGTTCTACCAGGGTCTTCACTTGGTGTTCCGTACGTAGACTTCTGCAAAGTTATTACGCTACTGCTTTTTGGAGTTTATTAGTTCTTTTCTGATTAAAGGATTGGAATCCACCGTTGTCAGTTAAGTTTTTCCTTATTCTGCCAATGTTTCCAGATCCTACTGACTGCGACACTTTTTATATAGAAACACTTTTTGGACTTTTTAAAAAATAATTTTATTTTGAAAATACAAGATGCAAAGTAACGTGCTACAATTTTAATCATAATATAATGAACAAAAATAAAGAGTGACAAATTGTTTTATAAGATTGGTAACTGCTGACTCAGTGGGAACGTGTAAAAACCTCATGTTCCGCTAACTATGCTGATACTACATGTGCAGGGATCCGTATCGGCTCTGGTAGTTAGAAGTTGAAACCTGATACCCTGGGAATCGCAGTTATAAGTAACATTGGTTGGTACAATGCATATAACATTATATAATACCATATAATATGTAGTATGCAATATATAGGCTAGCAGCGAATTTTTCTAAACACAAACAATGTAAGTAAATATGTGAATAAAAACTATATTATCAAACTTTTCGAAAAATTTGATGCAACTGTGTGCGTTAGATTCTTTTACCATTTATATTTACAATTTTGGGTACCTATAATCTGTTAATCGGATTTCCCTTATTTGTAACAAAATAGTCTTAAAACCGGCCCTACGTACAAATAGCCGCTTAATAGCTGGCAGAAGATCCAAGTTCTAGGAGATACGGGATCTGTTGGAATATTGTTTATGTTTCAATGAGGTTTAATATATTGGTGAAATGCAAATGGAAGTGCATTTGCCAACTCTCAATAACCCTAAATTGGATTAATTGGAGAGGTAATGAAAACAAGATGGCGCGGTTGTTAATTTTAACTTTAGTGGATCAGTATTCCTGAGTGTTGCATAACGTCATTAACAAATTCATTATTATGATCACATGGTTTTTACTATTGAAAATTATAATATCCTTATATTTACTTATATTTTGCGTATGGTTACATCGCAGTTAACCCGCCGTTACACGCTTCTTCTATTGCGACGTGGTTGCACGCGTATGAGCGTCGCCCTCACCTACATCAATTCAAATTATTTTGAGGAAGAATGAATTTAAACATATATAAAACTAAAATGGGTTATACTCGCATATCATAGAAAGTCTCATAAACCATTTTTTTTTATTAATTTAACAAAAGTCATAAAGTAATATAGATCAAAAGTATAAAAATGTCGAATACATAAAGCAAAAATAATATGATAATATGCAAAAGAAATAATCAATACACAAATGAAAAGTTTTAAAAATATTGCACAAATCTAAAAATAATAAATGCATCTACTCGGATTCTTCCTCCTCTATTTCCCAACAGGAATTACACAAAGTTTTTGTGTGTTGCTTACAAATTGGTCTTCTACAATTTGGCTTGCAGCATTTTGTCTGGATTTTTCGGTTCTTCTTCTTAGGACAGTATGCACATTTATTAGATACTTGTTCCATTTCTACAGGCTCTGCTTCGTTTCGAATTCCCAAATGGTCTTTTATTTGCATTCGTAACAATACAGGGAGAGTTCTTATGTTCATTAGTAACATTTGATGTGGTCTAATCAGTTTTAAAGCCAATTTTTTTTAGAAATTTACGTCGTGGTAATTCATTACTAGTATTTTCATAATAAATAATATGACAGTTTATTCCACAAATTTTTAACAGATTGAAGAAAATTGTAAGTGGCCATATACAACTTATTCTTGAAACTGAATATAAAGATTTTAATTAATCTACCACATCTACACCAGATTTGGTTTGGTTGTAAAATGTTAACACTTCAGGCTTTTTAGCATTACCTGTTTTATGGTCGATAATATCTTGATCGTGCAAAGTTGACAAAACTAAAACATTTTTATTTTTCTTTGGTACGTAGGAGATAAGTAAGCATTCTTTCCCAAAAGCAAACATAGATATATTTTCGTTCCTTTCTTTCGTATCGAGAAAAATTGTTAGTATCTCACGCTTGTTTTTTCTTAGAGTTCCCACTAATGTAGTCTGCATATTATTTAGAAGGTCTATTGCCAGTGGAACTGAAGTGAAGAAATTGTCGCATGTAATATTACGACCTGTATTTGCAATAGGTTTTATCAAATGTTTTACAAGTGCTGCCGAACTATTATCTTGCTGAAATGGGCCAATTGGCTGGTTACCTACATACACCTCCAAGTTACAAGTGTACCAGTTTTCCGCATCAGCCAGTGAATAAATTTTAATGCCATACTTCGCTGGCTTACTAGGAATATATTGCCTAAATGCATATTTCCCACGAAAGGCTTCCAGCATTTCATCCACTGTAGCATACCATCCTATTTCATAATTAACCTTACATTTTTGAACAAAACAGTCGAATACTTCTTGTATCGGCGCCAGTTTGTCCGTTTTCCTATGCTCTTCTCTGTCGCTAAAATCATCAAATCTGAGTGCCCTTAGCAGAAGACGAAACCTATTTTTCTCCATTGTTATTCTGAATATTACTGGCCCATCTGCAGACCATAAGTCATCCACACTTACATGAGCACTTTTCCAGGTCCCAGCGAAGTAAAGTAGTCCAAAAAGAGCTTTAATTTGGTCTAAATTTGTGTTCGTTGCGTCTCTTGGACGGGATATGTTTTGTCGAATTTTGAAGTTATATTTGTTTGTATATATAACAATTTTTTCAACAATGTCATCTGGAAAATATAAACTCTAACACTCAGATGGAATTTTTTTTTTTTTTTGCGGAACCTTTTACTCCACGTTTTTTGGTAAGGATATTCCTAACTAGAGTTTTAGAATAATGATTTTTGTGGTGGACATTCCAAACGATTTGATTACCTTTACTTAAAATTAAACAACTTTATTGTAACAAGTCTATAATCAAGTATTTGAATAAGCTTCATATCTAAATACGTAGGACTGAGTGATACACTAACGGGGAGGCAAGGAATATAGTCCCCCTCGTCTTCAGAACTTGCCGACATTTCACTATCCGTATTATAATTTTGTATCTCTACCTCATTAGTTTCACTTCCTTCACTATCATCAAGGTTTTCCAAACTTTCGCTGTTTTCTTCATTTTCAATTTCAGCAAGCCACTAAAGTAATTGACGTTCTTTACGTAAATCCATTTCACTAAAAATGCAAATTAAAATTAACAAAGGATTCCTAACAAGAGCGCCCATAGAGAAATTTGTAGGGGGGGGCAGACGTGTATTTTTGTTAAAATGTTTGTCTATATATGTAGGTATAATACGTATAAATATATAATATAATTTGTTATAATTGTATAATATAATTGTTCTTTCCCGAAAAGCTAGGGGGGCCACGGCCCCTCCTTGGCCATGGGTATGGGCGGCTATGGTTCCTAACCTAACCAAAACAATAATATTTTAATTAAACTTACCCAAATATTAAACAAAAATCTAAAAGTTTCTTTGAGATAACACAAATGTGATTTCACTGTGATTGCACGCTCAGTGAGGAATACTCTCACCTGAAGAGGGATGTCACTTCTTTCAAGTATCAGAGCACACTGACCGCTTGAAATATTCTACAACTTTGTCATCCCTTCTCATGAACGATGATAAAGGCATTCCTCGGTGCTCAAGGTTATCGTATTAGCCAAGACAATTTTATTGGTTATAAATAAATATGGTGAGGTATTCCCTCATAGCGTGTGTAACGGCGGGTTAAAGGGTACATTTTCTATGTTTGTGCGAACATAGGTTGCTACAGTAGCTCTATCGTAGGTAACACCAAGTAGATCTTAGCCTTGGATTTTTTTTCTTGAACTTACTTGGACTTCGTTTTCTGTATATGTATCTTATATTAAGGTCGGGTCAATATCGGTTTCTTTTAAAATTCTATACAGAATTTCGCATTTTGCTCTACTTACGCTTTCTATATTAAGTTGTAAAACTTGTGTACTGGGTTCAACTTCTTTTGTCAATTGGTCTTTAGAAGGTCCATTTGTTGGTAGTGTCATCTTTAATAACTTTAAAAACTGTGATTTCTTTTTGCTAGAAAATCTTGTGAAAGATTGTCTGGTGCCCCTTGTGCTAGTTCGTATAAATTACCCAGGGTGCACATGCAGTATTTTACTGCGGACGCAAGATATGTAAAACCCTTTAAAAGTAAAAAATGAGTATATAAATTAGATATAAATAAAATATATATTTTAGCCATATTTGGATACTAATTACCACAATAAAAACCGGTGCCTTAAGAACCGGTAAAATAGCGCAAAAAAATACAAAACCCATTACGTTGTGAAATAAAAAGAGATGAAACTACTAGAGGTGGAAAATTATCGATAGAAACGTATAATTAACATTATATTACATTAGGACTATGTATAGATAGTTTTCCACCTTCAGACGTTAGCTCATGAGATAATTGACTTTAGTCATAATTAATATACCTACGACGTCAAACATTAACATTTTTTTATTTATCGACGTTCTTTTTTTTTGCAATAATTAAAAATTAAACTTTGAAATTATGCAGATAACGTTTGCTTTAAATCACTTAAAATTTATGTCAGTTTTTTTTAGAAGTGTTTATAGTAAAACATAAAAATATTATTGAAAACACATGTTTATGTCGTATTTTTAAAAATAAAGTAAAAATTTTACAAAAATAAAACAACGTCCTAAATAAATGTATTAAAAAAATGTTTAAATAAGCCTCCATTAGGATCAAAATAATAACACAACCTATTATAAAAGTTACGTCTAATATTAGATAATGTTTCTGAACTAACACCTCTCATTGAATCAGAGATCTTTCTCTTAATTCTTGGAGAGTATTGGGATCATCGTCCTGAATTCTATATAGTTTGGACTTACATATATCCTTATATAAAAAATTACAAGGTGCAAGGTGAGGTGATCTTGCAGTCCAAAAAATATCTCCATGGGCACTAATCAGTCGATTAGGAAAAATGCGCACTAAAATATTCACTGACGATGCAGGAGAATTATATGCAGGACTACATTCGTGTTGAAACCATATGGAATTAAAAGATATTGGTAAATTACGACGGGCCGGGACAATTTGATTTTTCAGAAGTTCCAAGAATTCCCGTGCAATCAACATACTGTCTATAAAAAATTGACCAATCATATGATGCCCTATTATTCTTCGCCAAACATTGACTTTTTGAGGACGCTGAGTACGAGCGACATAAATCTGATGAGGATTTCCTCGAGACCAATACCTAGCGTTCAATGAATTTTAACCTCAATGCAGTGAAGGATAGATCGGTGAACAAAACATCGTTTAAAAAATGTTCATCTTGATGTAATATTTCCATTGTATTTTAACAGAATTGTAAACGTCGATATTTATCCCCAGTGAATTGTTCGTTGGATCTAGGAAGTTTATGCGGACGGTATCCATGTCTTTTCAAAATTTAATCTACTCTAAATCTTAAAAGTTTATACTGCTCTCCGAAACGAGATGTTGATTGGGTATGATTTTGCTCAGTACTTACACAAATCAAAGTGTCTTTTAGTTCCAAATCTTGATTTACCTTACGTCATCAACAAACTCCTGAAGCGGCCACGGATCCATAACTTTAAAAATTGCGTAGAATAGACTGAATTTTCGGTCGTGCTATTTGGAAAGATATTTACAAATTGTAGCCTAATTACGTTGTCTGATAATCTATTCACATGCCAAATAACAATTTGCACTTTTTCCTTTACCGTAAAACCATTTTGACAAATTGTTTTTTCAACAAAAAGTTTATGTTTGTCTTGCAAGAACACTTCTTGATGTAAAATCCACAAGGAAAATAAATTCCTGCAGCTGGCTGTATACCATGTATTACAAAAAGAGGTTTAATTATTTGTAAGTAGGTATATTTAAAAAACCCTTAGAAGGGCTACATTAAAATAACAAACGTTTTAGGAATAATAATTCCATCATCAGGTTAAAAGCCTAAAATAAGTATGAACCATTTAATTAAAGCAAACGTGATTGAAATGTTGACTAAAATTAAAAAAAAATGTACATATTGTTGTTAAAAATGAAGGATGTTTAAGATTTTATTAGATTTAACTTCAGGCAACATATAACCATGTCTCACGTGAGTACCAGCGTCCGGAGGGTAGACCTCTTCAAACGGACTTCAGCTGGCAACTGATTGACAAGATACCTATGAACGGTGTCGAAAATAGAATGTCAATACACCATGGAACAGTGTTAGTTATACATAATATTACTGCAGGCAACCCATTCAAAAGCTTTAGTGATGTTAAAAATGATAATAGCAATCCAAGTGTTGGGATTTAAAAATTTCGTTATTTTTTAAATTTTGGATATGAAAGATGTAAAATTACCGATGGAGGTAAAAGTCATGGTTAAGAGAATAACGTATGCATTAGGCAGCCCATGTTACTCTTTGTCGTATGGAGTGTGGTCTAAAAGTTGTATTTGTGACTGATTAGTTTAGATATATGATATTGCCATTTATGTTGATCACATCTAGGACAAGGTAAAATTGAATTGTACATATTTGTAGCTAATATAAGACCTCATTTTTAAATGAAATTGTTTTTGACTACTCTTATGGTAAAAGGTTTATATAAGTGGGCCCAAAAAATTGACTAAAGATTAAAAATCTTCCGGCTGAAGAAATTAAAATTATAACCTATGGGATTAAAGTACTAAATTAAATTACTCCTTGATGTGTTACTGTTTGATCAGGTATCCGATGTGGTATCAGTATGTTTTAAACCGGTAAGCTGTTCGCATGCAACCCACTCCATAGAACTGGAAATAAAATAAATCAGTAAATAATTTGAATTATTTTGAGTTTCCATTTTATTAGAATAGAAGTAGAATAAATTACAAATGAGTTTTCCAATACTTGTTACTTAATATGTATCCTTATTTCTATTTCTTTTATTTTGTCAAAAACGGGAATCTTTGGTGACAATTGAACCCTAATCTGCTGGACAATAGACCAACTCTCTAACCATTTTACCAACTCTACACGCAGTAATTGTTTTCGGTCAGAACGTGACGTTTAGTTTAGTCAAATATTTTAGTAAAGTTGTTGTTAGTATTAGTTGTATAAATAGTTGTGATGAATGGTAATTACTTACCAGAAGAATTTAAAATGTAAGAAGGTAAGTAAAACATGACAACATTTAAAACCGCCAATACACTGAGATCTCTCTCTCTCTCTCTCCAATGGCGCTATGGCCCAAATCGGGCCTTGGCCACCTCCAAACTATGCCTCCAACCTTGTCGGTCCCGCGCCGATCTTCTCCAGGTTCTCACGTCTAGCCACTAAGATCTAGTCTGTCAAAAAAAAAACAGATGAGATCAAAGAACTGCGTCTATAAAATACCTTGTAAATGCAACAAGTTTCATGTGGAATCATACAACAAAAACAGAGACTTCAACAGATTTCAGACATGCCTGTTTGGCTACGCCTATATGGATGTTTACCTACTTGATCAAGGATAAGTAGGTCACTCATTAAATTTGGCTAAAAGAGTGATTATTAATAAACAATGAGAGGTTATAACAGCTAAAATATTCTTTTTAAAAATGATTTCTGAAGTTGAAATCGAAGCGTCTAAACCAACGTAAAATATGATGTTATTACAATCAGTTTTTCGTTTAATGATATATAAATATAATATTTAATTCTATTTAATGAACAATTTTACTGGTTGTTTTATTTATTTTAAGCTAAGAAATAAATATGAATTATATTTGTTGAATAAACAGAAATTAATTCATTTAAAACAAAAGGCAAAAATTCATCCTTTAAAGAGAATTTCAAATATAAAGCAAACAAGTTTTAAACTCATATCATCAACTACTCGTTAACACACAAACAACGTAACTTAATGTTACAAACTGCTTAATATTTATAAAATGAGTAGAAACTTTGTTCGACTAAAAGTAAAATCTGTCATGAGCTATTTAATTTACTTCTAATCAGTCGTTGAAATTAATATTTTCTATAATATATGCTCAAATTTTTTAGTAAATATTATCATTATAAATATGGTAGTAACAGTATACTTTATATGTTGATATGATGTCTGAGTTGGTCAGCGTACTCATTTTGATATGGACTACAGTGACTACAGTGTCTTCGTAACTAATTGTTTAAAATTCAAAATACATCTGCGAATGAAATAATCCTAATGCTTAATATTACGCTGCTGGATTGGTTTAGTCGATGAATGTGTAGTAAGATAAAAGATCTTATGGCTCGATATTACTTTTTCCATTGATTACAACTTACGATTACTTACAGCTTGAGTCTCGACCTTTCCCAGTCATTTTTGTTCATCGTCCACCGTTGCCAGTTTTCTACCCTGATCTTTCTCGCGTGCTCGTCCATTAATAGGGTGTGAGTCTGGGTGCGTAATTTCCATTTTCTCTTGCCACATGTTCAGCCCATCTATGACAGGACTAATCTCATCGTACTTGGGTAGCTGGAGGTTTAAAGTTCTGATAGGACAAGCCTTGTCCGAGCGCGGAGTTCCGGAGGCCGGAGTGCAACAGGAAGCGGTCCTGTTACCTTTACGGTATACAATATACACCGCCAATGTTCCAAGAACACCAGGAACACTTCTCAGTCTTTATGAAGATCACACAGCAATTGCAGCTAAACACAGAAGCATTGATAAAGCTGTAAACAACTTACAGACAGCATTGGATAATACAGAAAAATGGAGTATCCAATGAAAAATAGCCATCAACTCAGAAAAAACTCAAACAATTATGTTTAAAAAGAGAAGAGAAACTCCAGACAACCAGCTTACATTACAAAACAATCCCGTCGAATGGAAAAGAGAAGCAAAATACCTAGGAGTCACAATGGATCAAGGACTAACCGTCTCGGAATATGTGGACCAAACCATCCAAAAAACAACCACAGTCAGGGCAGTAAGAAGAAGACTCGTAGGTCGAAAAAGCACATTAAGATTAAAACGAAAATATTAATGATTAACAGTATCATGCTAACAATAATAACATTATACATCTCTCGCATGGCGAAACATAAGTAAATCGAACAAAAAGAGAATACAAGCAGCACGTAATAACAGCCTCAGAGAAGCAGTAAATATACCCCGATACGTTTTTGAACGTTTCCTGTTCAGAGAACTGAAACAAGTAAGGTTAACAGACACGATGAAAGAAAAAGCCAGAACAAAATTCGCTGAGCTAGAGAATCACCCAAGCCCGATACTGCGAGAGATAATAAGATATAATGCGTTTCATAGATGGAAGCACAAAAGACCACAACAGCAACTACTTTCCAACATGTAAAGTCTAGAAAATCGTAGCTCTATCAACAGAAGACAACCCAGCACACAGCACTGGCAATTTTTTAATGACTAATGATATTACTTTTTAGAAATCTTTCAAAAAAAATTACAAAAAACTTAAAATCGGCCCCGGCCACCAAAAAAAAAAAACTAGTAATAAAAAAGCGAAAGCCACCAAAAAACTGAAACAAAACTAAACAAAAAACCCTAAACCCGGACACGAGTGACCCACATCCTCGAGCGCCAAGTCTTGGCGCCCGAGCAAGCAATTTCAGATTCCATGAAAGTCACTAGAAATAGCAGGAAAAGAACGGCTTACGCTAACCTGCTTTGATCGGGATAGGAGATCGTGTTCTTGTTACAGGACTTCCTCACGACAAGCACTTTGCTGATAGTTGTGCCCCTATTGCGCATCAGGGTGCTGTAGGGTAAAATAGGATGGTCTGAAGCATTCGGTCGCGATGGAGTGACTCCTGATTACAAGAGTTATTCCTCTTGCCTCTTTAGTGTCATTCTTAAGGGATGTACAAGTCTCACAGGCTGGGTTAAATTAAATTGCTTGTTTGCTTGCTTGTTCGTCCCATCTAAGCCTAACTATTTTTATGAAGGATATTATATCTCTACCATTACCTAAAGTATATCGCCTTCTCCAAATACCATTCTCTCTGCTGCGGTGCTATTACCTTCTTAATTAAATTGATTAAAAATTATTATTGAAAAGATTTTCTTATATCCTAAACAATTTACCCAGTTGGTTTCTTTTGATATAATAGCATGGCTTTTTATCTTTGTTTTACTACTGACCTAGAAAGTCCGGTAGTGGTCAAAGGTCAAATTAACCATTTTTGTAGGTTATGTAGCCAAAATATTACTCTTATTCCTGGACTTCTTTTTTCATGCAACTCACCTTGAAGTATGGTCCGAAGTAGGCCGTATCGTTGTTCATTACTCATTTATTATATGACCTAGGTATTCCAGTTTGCGACGTTTTATGGCTATGACCACTTCGCGCCCATTGCCTATTCTCTGTTGAACTTCTTCGTTGCTAAAGTTATCTATCCAGGAAATCCTCAACATGCGTCTATGATACCACATTTTAAATGCTTCAACTTGCTTTTAGTGCAGTATGTTTACCGCAATAGAATTTGGGTAAACTTATTTTAAATGCCTAAATGATTTTTTTGGTTACTCACAACATTCAGTAAAATATTACTATGTATGACTTAGTTAGGGACCTAGTATAGTGCACTAAAAATCTAACTAAGGACCTTCGATGATAACCCTTACAGTTTAATATCATATGTACAGAAATACAAACTGCAATAATAATAACGCTGCTATGTTGGGCGTTTCACTACGAGACAAGATCCCAAATCGCCAGCTACGACAAAGAACAGGAGTGGCTGATGCAGTAGAGAGAGTAGCAACAATAAAATGGAACTGGGCAGGTCACGTGGCTCGAATGACAGACAATAGATGGACAAAGCGGATACTGGAATGGAGACCAAGAGATGATGCCTACCGAAGTAGAGGTCGTCCACCAACACGTTGGACTGACGATCTAAAACGTTGTCATAGGAATTGGATGCAAGAGGCACAAGATCGAAATAGATGGAAAATTATGAGGGAGATCTATGTCCAGCAGTGGATAAGCGAAGATTAAATGATGATGATGAATAATGTTATTCCATTGTAGTAAACTTATTTCATATAAAGTAAATTGGTACTTACGAATCAACTTTTATAAATTTTATAATTTAACTCTTAACGACTTTACTTTGCCAATCTTTTTATCTTTAGACATAGCTTACCACTATTTGTATTTTACATAGGAACCGATTAAAGGAAAATAGTAATTAAATTCTAATAGAGTAGTAGTAGTACAGCAAGTGCATAAGAAATATAACTTGTAACGTTAAGCTCAGTGTGTCATTATAACTAGGGACTTTTCAATATTATGTTTTTTTCTACATGTAAAACGCTGATGTATGGACTATTACTGACGGCTCATGTAACTGAAATTATCTGAATCCGCTAAAACGGTTAATGAGTTTTCTTATCAGATACAACATTAACAAAAGTTAATAAACATAAACTATCAGCCACTCATTATTTATTTCAGATGCTCAATCTTCAGAAGTTGTACCAACTGCGGAAAATTCCACGTCCAGTATAAACTTAACTGCTATAATAGTAGGTCTAGCTTGTGCTGCTGTTATTCTAATAATAAGTATAGTATCAGTATCAGCAATTCTAGCCTGCAAGAAACCGAAGACCGGAATTGTTAAGCGAAGAAGAAGAAGTAGCAAGCCTCCTGATGAATTTGATTTGTCCGAGGATGGTTTTGGAGAGGGATTTCATAGACGAAGTGCACAGTATAGGGCAAGTATGTATGGGGAATGTGAAGAACGGATATCCAGAATGATTGAAGGTAATAATATGTTGGTATAGCAAAAAAGTTTTAAAACTAACCTATTTTTGTATAACTTTTTTTAAAGAAGAAATACTAAAAGATTAGAAGATTATGTTTTATATGAACAATTATTATTTATATAGTAGTTGATACATATGCCGATATAGGCCTTCCAAACTAGAAAATATACTAATTGAAACAATTAACGGAACAAATAACGTTGTAAAGTCGGATGAGATATAATCTCAAAACGAAGTAGCGATTAAGGTTTTCCTTTTTTTTGTGCCGTCTATTGTAAAATAATCTTACTTTAGCCAATCAGCTTGTTTATCATCTAGTTATTCAAGATCATTATCATTATCATCATCATCAACCTGTATACGTTCACTGCTGAACATAGGTCTCTCTCAGCTCTTTCTACCTGTCTCTGTCTTGTGTGGTTGCATCCAGTTATTGGTAATACGCTGCAGGTTGTCAGTCCATCTAATTGGTGAGCATCCTCTGCTCCGTATTGCTTATTTTCTTGGTCTCCACTCTACAATACGTTTTGTCAATCGGTTGTCTAATAATCTGGCGACGTGTCCTGCCCAATTCCATTTTAGCGACGCGATTTTTTCGATGGCGTCTGTTGTTTTTGTTCTACGGCGTATTTGTTCGTTTGTAATTGGGTCCCTCAGAGAGATACCCAACATCTGGCGCTCCAAAGCTCTCGGAGTCACGCGAATCTTATTCACTACCTTTTTTGTAAGTATTAATGTTTCCGCTCCATAAGTGAGTACAGGTAACACACATTGGTCAAAGATTTTTCTTTTTGAGGCATATGGGTAGATCCGATTTAAATACATAGTTTAGTTTACCAAACGCTGCCTAGGCTAATCCCATGCGATATGGGATCTCACATGTCGGGTTATCTCTGCCCAACCGAATTTCATGTCCTAAGTACCTATACGACGATGTAATCTGCACAACATGATTTATTACTTGAAAAAATGGCACCTTTAGCCTCTCAATTAATGTATTAAGATTTTTAAATTAGTACCTAGCAGATAGAAGTCAGCAAGTTAGAGTTGGTAATTTTTTCTCAGAGGAATATTCCGTAACTTCTGGAGTTCCTCAGGGCAGCAACCTGGGACCACTCTTATTTGCTTGCTTTATTAATGATCTTTTTAGTTCTAGTTTAGTTTTAGTTTAGTCTTAACTTTTCCACTTGTTTAATGGTTGCAGATGATTTTAAGATGTTTAGAGTTGTAGAAGATCAATAAGATTGCCAACTATTACAACTAGATTTAATGCGGTATCTAATTGGTTTCAGATAAATAGAATGGATCTAAATGTTAAAAAGTGTTTAGTGATGACCTTCACACGTAACAGGAACTTTATTAAAATGGCTTATTATATCAATCTTAAAGAATTGCCCTGAAAATCCGTGTGTAAAGATCTTGGTGTGAATTTTCAGCAAAGCTTGAACTTTAATGATCACTATCACATTGCTACTAATAAGCGTTTTAGGATGTTAGGATTTATAATTAGAAACACCAAACATTTTAAGATGATAGATAGCATAATTAAACTATATAATTCCTTGGAAAGACCACATCTTGAGTATGCTTCTGTAGTCTAGGCACTCCATGCAGAATTAAATATAGATTTAATTGAAAAGGTACAAAAAAGGTTTTTAAGATATCTGTATGTTAGAAAGTGTAATTCTTATCCATACTTGGTGTCTTACCGGAGTAAGTTTGAAACTGTCAAATTTGTAACACTGGAACAGAGATGGAAAATGCAAGCAATGCTACTTGTATATTATATTGTGAATAACTTAAAATATAAAGACTTATTCTTGATCAACTATATAAAGATCTACCTAAGTATTACCTAAGATCAACTTAAGGTTAAGTCATAGAGGGCTGCTTTTTTTATTTGTGAGACAGACTTCTTCTTCTTTAAGTGCCATCTCCGCGGCGGAGGTCGGCAATCATCATAGCTATTCGGACTTTTAAGACGGCTGCTCTGAAAAGTTCACTTGATGTACATCCGTACCAATCTCTCAGGTTGCGCAGCCATGACATTCTACGCCTCCCTATGCTTCTCTTTCCTTGGATCTTTTCCTGCATAATCAGTTGGAGCAAGGTGTATTTCTCTCCATGTGTAATATGCCCATAAACAACATGATGAGATAGTACAATATAATACTAAAAAAAAAATATAAGTATAAAAAATAATACTAAAATTTTTATTACTAAAAAAAATAGCGACATAGATATATTTAATACCAACATCAAAACAATTAAATCTAGCTTTCTATCCGCTTCGATCACTTTATCTTAGCATGTAGGTATTTCTAATGTCAAAATCCCTACTGATAATTACATTTTATTCTATAAAATGTGTTTGTTGTGGAATAAATAAATAAATAAATAAATATCTCTTCCATCAACAGCAATATTTCGATTTAGCACCAGATTAGTCATTATTTGTGTCTTGTTCATATAGCGTGATATAATTTTTCAAATATTATTATTGCATCATCCATACGATCGGCTATAAGGATGACGTCATCTGCAATTCTCAAATGACTGAGATTTATTCAAGATATTCAATCCATAATTCTGAAACCCTGTACCATCTTTTACAGATCTAGTTGATAACTACCATATATTTCTGGAGTTACTTGACGGATCTTTCTTGTCTGGATCTGGTGACTGACAGTTATGGAATATATAGTTTACTGTTTGTATTGAGTCTGCAGTTGAAGTCTTAATGACACAGCTTCATTGTATGCTGATGTCTCTTGACTAGCGCATGTTTAGTAAGGAATTCTTATTGTCTTAATAAAGGAATTTATGATCATCAATTTAATTTCTGCTTGTTTTTCGCAGTAGTTCAGTCTTATTAGCACATATCCGTCAGGCATTAACTTACCAATTTTACTTTTTGGCATGGCTTATGATGACTTAAAAAAAGTGTTTTGAAGCTGATCGCTTGTTAGCAAAAAGAAATGGTTTTTCAGAATCAACGAAAAACTTATTTAAAATAATGCATAATATGTTTTTAATTAATATTAAAGGAAGTTTCTTTGTACTCTTAGTTAAATAAAAATACTGAGAGTGAAGTTATTTAAAAATTCACCAAATGGTATTTTTAATTCTGGATCACACTGAATACATCAACAAAGATTCCACCTTTTAGAATAATAATGGCCTCATAGTACTTCCACATGACCCACTGAACAGATTCATTAATAAACAAAAAGCCTTTTTAAAGAAATATTCTACTTTTTTCACTGATTTTCGCGCACCATATTACAAAATCCCTAGTAACCCATTAATTCCTAGACTGTATGGTCTTCCAAAAATCCACAAAGAGGGCATTCCAATCCGTCCAGTAGTCAGTTTCATCAACACCCCTGTCTCCATAATTTCTAAATTCATACTCAGGGTAATCAAGGACATAACAGGTTTTTCTCCCAATTTTTCCATCAAAAATTCATCCCAACTAATATCCAAACTCAATCACATAAATCTCCTACCAGATATGACTATGCTTTCATTTGACGTTAGCAATCTCTTTACTTCTGTACCTAAACTTGAAACTATTCAGTTAGTCCACGACCTTCTCACATCTAAATCAACTAATCCCTCAGTCATCACACCAATAATAGAGATACTTTCCTTTTGTTTATCACAAGATTATTTTTCTTTTAATAATATTTTTTATAAACAACCTGATGGCTTGGCCATGGGAAGTTGTCTTTCCCCCTTTTTAGCTGACCTCTTCATGAATCATCTAGAATCCACTCAAATCATGACTAACAATACAATTCTACACTGGTTCCGTTACGTTGATAATTGCTTAGTTTTCATTAGAGGTAACTCAAATACAGCTTCTTCCTTACTAAACACTATCAATAATATTCACCCCAATATTAAATTCACTATGGAATTAGAATCCAACTTCTCCATCAATTTCTTGGACCTTTCCATCAATAGAATTAATAATGTCTTTGATTATAGCATCTACAGAAAACCCACACAAACAGATCATGTCATACACTTCAATTCTAACCATCTCATTTCACACAAATTATCTGCATTCAACAGTTTCATTCATCGTTTAGAAACCATCCCATTATCCAACATTAACTACAACCAAGAACTAAACATAATCAAACAGATTGCTTTCAATAATGGCTACAACCCTGATATCATCCATAAACTCATTTATAAAAAGAAACGTAAATTGCTTCAACAATCAGCTTACCATAACATTACTTCAGATTCTCCATCTTACTTCTCATTACCATTTCACTGTCCAACACTCTCCGAATCAATCAAAAACACTATCCTGAATTCTGTTGAAAATATTAAGATTTTCTTTAAAGTTAACAATAAATTGAGTAGATCATTATGCAATAGTAAGGACTCTATTGACTTCAGCAAACGCAGTGGAGTTTATAAACTTCAATGTTCTGACTGTGATGCCACTTACATTGGTAGAACTTGTAGATCTCTAGTAACCAGGGCCATTGAACATTCTAAGTTAGAGAACACTTCTTCTTTTTCCCATCATCTCAAATATCACAATCACACAATCAAGGTACCAGATGATATTTCTATTCTTCATAACATCCCAGGTAGAGATTATCTCAAACTTGACCTTTTTGAGGATTTGGAAATAGTCAAGGAAAAGAAAAACAGTCCCAATTGTATTAATCGTCACACCAGCATCAACAGAGACTTTGTCCCACTTCATCGACAATTATTCTCCTGATCTAACTTTCTTTCTGTTAACTACACATCCAGTTTTACTTACTTCTACATTTCTTTCTATTTTCCCATAGCTTAATATCACCTTATATAATCTGCCATACTTAACTCTATTCTTGTCATCATTAATACGCTAACACCCCCTTTTCCAATATCCAATTTCCCATCCTCTCCAATAACTACCATCTATCTAATCACATAGGTTTTCTTATAAATACTCACTTTACATCTATCAATCTCTTATTACAATCAGTTTTAGTATCCCCAGCTTACATCTTTACATTCATCTCATATTTCCTTTTCTTTCTTTTTCTTTTATTTCTTTTTCCTCGATTCATCTTCCATAAATTTCAAACCAACTTTTATCTATACTTACTTCATACAAGGAAACAATTAGGTAATAACATTCTTTTTATCGCCTTTAAAATTATTTATTAATTTCAACTACCTAACTTAAATTTTGCCTTACCCTGGTATACCAAATTTATTTTACATCACAGTCACTCATTGTTTTACATTCTACCACCTTTTTAAAATACCAAAAATTGCTATTGATCTTACTACACACAAAACACAATTCTTCACTAAAAACTGCCTATTCACAAACTTAAGCACAATGACTTTTGCTCCTACTACATCATTCCACTTGACATTGACGGGTACTAACTGATTTTTCATACCATCGTTCTATCAGTTAGCCCAAGACTCCAGCACAGATCAGAGGTAATGTAAGTCGATAAAACCTCACCAGCTACAGGGGGTCATGTAAAATGCCCCCATTTTCAGTTTTTAATAATCAACAAGTTAACAGTCTATTGCATTTACCTTGATAAATACCATGAGGATTATTTTTTAATACGGATGTCCTTCCAATGTTTTTATGTGGCCATACAATGTTTTTTAACAACTTTTTATGTAAGTAGTAAAAAACCAACGTGTTCTTTTTATATATTTAAATTTTAACTTACTTGTTTTTTAATATTGGTATTTTTACTCTCTCTTTTAGTAAACTGATGATGGAATGATTTAATTCCGAAAAGATCTTCTTTAAAATAAAAAACTTTTAAGCTTTTAATAAGCATTTTTTATACCTTAATACACACGAACACCACGTGCTAAATATTATTTTGTGTTACTACAATTTGATTTACTATTTTTTTCTGCGGTTTACTTTAATTTTTGGACTTAACAATTTTGGAAAATAATTCTTGGTATTTGTTAACATTGTATTTAAAGAGATTGTATTACACGTTAACAAATACAGAGAACTGTTGTTTTTGACATTAATAAATAATTCAAGAGTGTTTTTAATTAAGTTTATATTATAATTAAACAAATTCAGATACAGATAACAAAATACAGTATTCTTGAACATTTTGCACTTAATCTATATATTTAACAAAATAAAACTTCCAAAAAAAGAACACGAAATCTAGTCATATTTAAGTAATTTGTAGTTAATAGTAAAAAGACATACTTAAAAAAAACAAATTATTTAAACTTAGTTTGAATCAGTCTAAAAATAAATTAATACTGATTACAATTAAATACAATTTTAATGTTTAATCGGTCAAAGTCTTATAGCAAGTTTCACGGTAACTACTGGGTATTACATTGTTGTTAAGTAATTCCGTTAAGTTCCTTTTCTTATTTTGAGTTAAAGGTATCTTGTTTGTGTACTGTCGTGTCAAACCATTAGCAAATAACGAAGTCTGGTTTTCAGTTCGTCGTAAGCTACGTACACTTCCCGTCATATAAAACTGGTACACTTTTTTTTCCCAATGTAAACCTGTGTTCAGACTGGACACAATAGTCCATGAATCAATTCGTTGTTGCCATCACAGACCACGGAATTGCACAAAATCTAAATATATAAAAAATAACGTTCAAAAATGTATAAAGTTTTTAGATAGGTATTATTTTTATTATTAACAACAAAAACTCGTATCTAATAAATTTAATAACCAGAGATAGGGTTGAGCTAATATCCAAAATGTTTGAAGGATCTTTAAACCTAGGGTATTGGCACAGGGAACATTGGAATGCATATACTGTAATTTTATACTTCAATTACATACCGAACACGAATTGTATTTTGTGTCAATAAGTTTAGTTACATGCAAACTACCAAAATTAAATTATTATTTATTACAAGAACAATAAATGTGAAAAACTAACATTATACTTTATCTTATGTATATACTATAAACTATAAAATAATTATCCGGGACGAAAAAACGCTTTTCAAAACGTGACAGTTACAATCCAATATCTCACTGTAATGTTTTATTATAATAATTTAAAGTTATGTCTAGATTGATTTATCTATCATTATTTTTAAATTGAAATATTTTCATAAATTTTAATAAAACACAAATCAATGTGTGGATACTTAATTAAGATTATCGAAAATTACAATAGTAATGGGAGAATTTTTTAGGATGCATGTTTAAATAAATGTGACTGACTGATAGAGAATGATCGATAATGTTTTAGTTTTTAATATACTCAAAACTGGCGATCTGTCACACAGCCCTACTTTTAGCTGGTTTCATATAATATTTTCGTTGAACTGGCAACAGTGCCCTAGAAATTAGAATGACACATGTGACAAGACCAACGTACACAACTTAAAAAACACGGTTTTTGGTTATAAGAGTTGTACCAGTTTTTTATGACGCGAACGGTACGAAAACTTTTTGGTAATCTTCATCTTCGTAAAAGTTCTTATAAAAGAAAGTAAATGGATGTTTGTTTTCAACGTGAAACACCTTAATGCCATGCCATTTTATTTTGCTTTTCTCCTCATTAACATTAAAATTGTTGCCCCACTCTTCTTGAAGTATTTTCGGATTGTAAAATTTTTCATTAGTCATTTCAGTCACGCTATACGGTTTGCCTGTCTTTTTAGCCGTCTGAATTAATGCCATATATTGTTGTGGAACATACACTGGACCAGATTTTACGAAACGCTTTCCTTGCTTTTCTATGACGCTATGCACATTGTCATCCTCGTTTTGAGAGTGACCGCAAATCAGAAATGTATGGGTTATGCTTTTTGACATTCATTTTCTGTACTACGTGCGCATATGCTGTAAGGGCGTATTCATTTTTTTGCTGCCCGCAACAATTATTAGAATAAAATATAAAGTCCAGTTCTCTACCAGGATTAACCTGTATAATTTTTTCCATATATTACAGAGTACAACTCCCAATCTCATTCTCTGTTTACGTCAATCTCTTGAAGTACTTGATAACTCGTAAATGGTGAAGGTATAGGTGGTGGTTGTACTCTCCCAAAGTCCCTGTTTTCTATTTGGGCACCAGGTTCATTATTTGTACTCTTCCTCAGTATTTGTTGCCATAGCAGTTGTTACTATTAGTTATTACTATCCGGTGATGGACAAATAGATAATGATTAATAAATGTTTTACAAACAACAACAAAAATGATTTAAAGTGATGATTCAACAATAATGTAGCATGTCAAAAATAATGAACTGAACCAAGAATAGTCTCGTTAGTAAAAATATTAATTTAAAAAGTGCTGGTGTAAACCAGTAATAGTGTAATAACTAGAAAAATAACATTGTTATGGTTAGCTTTAAATCAACAAGAATGTAATAACTCGAAATATAGCTATAAAAATTACATACCTGATTCAGCAATACCGTGGAAACTCGAAATGATGAGCAAAGCAACACGTGCGTTCCCGATCACTGTTAGTCGCAACTAAAGATGACGCAATATTAGAGAGTTTTTGTGCAAGCAAATACGTATACGTAACGTATCTTTTTGACATATAAGCATGCGCATTAATGGTTGAACTAACGTATCTAGATACGTATTACTTAACGTAACGGGATGGTATACTTTTTCCAATGTCAATTTGCCAAGCGTCGGCTTTTAAGATTCTTTGATGTCAATGCCGACCATTGGCGTGGAAATTAAGAAAAGGGATCAGTTCATCAAACGCATATTTCAAGAAAAATTATATAATTTTTATTAATTTTTACATAATTATATTCAGGAAAATTTATCAAATTTTGGGCAGAAATTCTTTAAACAATTTTTTAAACAAATTCAAAATATCACCTTTTGTGCTCCAAGAAATATTTTTTAGGTTTTTGGGTGACTCTAAATAAGATCTATGTCATTTTTCTCAAAAGTTAATAGTTTTGGAGATATAGGCGATTTAAAATCCGAAAAATGCGATACCTAATATGCATTTTCGAGGCTTGAAAAATATGTAAATGAGTATTTTTGAGATTCAAGAGTATCTAAACTAAAGTCTCAACATTGATTTTGGTGAGAAATCGGGGCAATATTTTCCGTAGCAGAAAAAGGTGATCTTTTGAATTTGAATTGTTTCCGGCATAAATGTCCGGCACCCTTCAACCTTCGATTTGTTTAAACGGGGCATTTTTGAATAGGACTCTTCAAAGGTCTATTTATAATGTTATAAATAGACACATATAACTATCAAATAATTAATACAACACATAATGTAATTTCAAAAATTTTTTCAACTATAACACACCTTATAGTAAATATTAATCAAATAAACAACTACTACGTCAACACCATGGAACTAATTATCTTCACAAAAGTCAATTAATAACATTCGATATTTGATAGTTCTAGTACTTAACCTTAATGACATTTACCGAACTAAACGTTGTGTCTGTTTTATTTTTGATTTGAATTGTATTTGTTTCCTATATTTTAATTTGTAATCAACATCAACTACATTCAACATTATTCCAACAAAAAAATTTTTACTTGATGGTATTAAAATAAATCGCACTGCCATTAACCTCAATTAAGTAAGTATATAAACAACAAACTATTATTAAATTATATTTTACCATGTTTTAAATAATTGTAGCTCTCATCTGATGATGCCAATGAAAATTGGCGAAATATAATGTATTGTTAAACAGAGTACACTTGGCTTTTAATCAGCTGTATACCCAATTAACCTCAACCCCTTATATATATATATATATATATATATATATATATATATATATATATATATATATATATATATATATATATATATATTTAGATAAGATTTAATTTTCTTTTTTTAAACTTTATAGATTTCTTCAAGTCTAGAATAAAGTTATATGTACCAAAACAACTTCTTATTTATTTAAAAGTGCATATGAAAATTGTATAATTTGTATGTTAAATTTGTATGAAAATCTGTAATTTCATGGATTTCATTATATGGATTTAAGACACTTTGGAAATAAGATCTTCAATTGTAGTCAGGATTCTAAAACGGACAGTTGGCTGTCCCGAGATGCATCAATTGTAGATTTATGATCGAGATTACAAATAATACTGAAAAACTAAAATTGCGAATTTTGTCATGAAATTTGGTATGTGCGGTTACAATAAGTGGAACAACTTTTCCAATTAAGTTTTTCCGATTTCTCTAACGCGAAGCAAAATATCGAAAATTTACCCTGTTTGTGGATTCGCAGTAAGCCGCGTTTAAAATTAAAATTTCAGATCACTATCTTAAAAAAATGTGCACTATCAACGTGTATGACTGTGCAAAATTTTAAATCTGTATGTATTTTGATAGCTGATATATAGAGGTGTTTTCATCTTAAATGTGACACACTGTATAATAATGAATACTAGTGTTCAAGATGCATCGCGATAGCTGTAAAGAAATTAATTAGAAGGACTAAAAAGAATCGTCAGAGTCTTCTGAAGTCGAATCGTTCCCAGGTTGGATAACTATTGGTGCTATTGCCGGTAAAACAGGATATTCGTTTTCTATTTTTAAAACATGAGCTTCGCAATTTTTCCACACATCGCTATTAATGCCACTAATTACTTCTCGAATATTCTCAATGGCCACTGCGCTTAATGTTAGTGACTGATTATATGTTCGCAATCGTTTTTTTACGGTACCCCAAACCATTCCAATTGGATTAAAAATGCAATAGTATGGGGGTAATCGCAAAAGAGTATGGCCGTGCCTGCTGCAAATGGTGTCAATAACGTATTCGTTTTTAAAATTCCGACTTTTGATCATTCTAATTAATTCTTTCTTTACTGGAATCTTTTTAGGAACAGTGATGTTTTTAAGTTGCATAAATTTTAAAATTTCGTCCTTTTTCGTGTTATTATTAGGTATTTTATTTAATATGCGGGAATGATACGACGCATTATCCATAACAATCACTGAATTCGGCGGAATATTGGGCAAGAGTTGTTCAACAAACCACTTTTCAAATAAATCGGCTGTCATATCTTCGTGATAATCGGCAGAAGACTTTGTTATATTTTTGGCCGACAATAGCAATGCATTAAATACAAAACCATCTTTGCTTCCGGCATGAAGAATAATAACACGTTTTCCTCGTGAACACGGTGTATTTAACGCACACTTGTTTGTGTTGTCAACCCAGCCGTACTTGACAACATCATGCGTATCGAACCAGGTTTCGTCTAAATAGATTATGTTTCTGTTTGAATTACGATACTGTTTTATTTTACTCAAATATTCTCGTCGAAGTTCAACAATACGCCGAGATTCCATTATTACCATTCGATTATCTAATTTCTTATATTTAAATCTACAACTTATCAAAATCTCGCGCAGTGTTTCCAAAGATGTATAATTATTTTCAGGGAAATCTCTCAATTTTTCACGAATCAGTTCTAAAGTAGGCACTCTATTTTCTTTGTAAAAATTGTAAACTGTTCGCTGAATAACGTCTTTTGCAGCAGTTTCAATCCTACCCAATTTTTTATTTGGTCGCTTTCGTTTTAAGGAATGATCTGTAACAGTGCCTAATTTAATAATTGTATATATCGTCTTATACCCGATTTTTGTTAATATATGAATTCTCGAAACAATTGCATTATCAGCCATCCCAATATTTTCTTTTTTCTAACACTCATACATATTTAAAACTATTCTTTGGGATTGTACGTGCAAATCTTTATTTTTTAATTCCGGGCTGTCATTAAAATAATTGTCACTATTTATTGATAACACAGAAGTTGATGCTTCTTGATCATTCGTTTCAAACGGTCTCCAAAATGCCATTCTAGAAAAATATAATATTACTTATAATTATATCTTATACCTTATAAACCTCCGCCTGTGTTATCTGGTTGCAAAAAGGAATATTTTAGGGTGTCACATATCCAGACACACATGTGTTCATTACGATTTATCGCTTTGCGCTGCGCTGTTGTCATAATGCATGAGTTTAAAATTACTGAATGTAACTTTAATATAACATATTAATATATCTGCAATTTTTCATGTTTCCAGGTAAGGTATAAAATCAATGAAATTTGGAAAAAAATAATACAATTCTTGTAACCGTTTTTGAGAACTTGGATTCTTAAAAGATGTCTGATTTCTTAAAAGTCGATCATTATATCTATAAGAGTATTACCGCTAAATTCACCAACATGGCAACGTCAAGATAGATCGAAGGTCCAAATTCTCTCCAGACTACAATGTTGCCGATATTCGAAAATTACTTAGAGCATAAGTAATATATAAACGTTCACGGTTGCTTTAATTCATTAGTGAAGAGTCCATGGAAATATTAGTACCTAGTTAATTAATTTATAGATATATTTTTTGGGAATATGTTCATATCATTTTTTAAGAGTGTCGTTCGTTGACTAGCAATTAAATAATAACGAACAGAGAATAGAGAATATTTTTTAAATATAACCTTAGGAATTTTAGGAAATATGTCTGACAACCTTGATTTGAAAGGCGGTCTCTTTAATACCAGAATGTGACATGTTTATGTTGGAAAATTATTAGTGGATGTACTATACGTTACGTTCATACGCATCCCTATCGAGCCGAAGGTAACCGAATGCACAAGCGGATCTTACCCGATTACGAAAATTTCAACATCCATATTTCATAAGCACAGGTGGTACGTGTTTTTTCACATTTGTGGTTAAGTATATTTGTTTTGATTTTTATAAATAATGGACAGCAGTAGAGAACGACTTCACTTCAGCAATGAAGATGATTTGTCCTTGTTGAAGTAAGTCATAGGCAAGAACTCTTACGACCATCCAGAAAGGTGAAATTTAATCGAAAATTTTTACACTTTATATCAGACATGCTATCAAAACTAAAGCGACCGTATAGTCGTGCAAGATGTGCAGAAGAAGGGCATCTTCTATGTCTTCGTCTTCTTCATCATCAATAAAGGCACCTACATTTAATATCGCGTCCATCTCAAAAATTAAAAATTGTTCAAAAAAATATTTGTTATTTATTTTGAAAATCAAAAATAGGATTAAATGACAAGGACAAGACTGGCACTGACAATTTATTAGTTGATCACTAATTCGATGAGGGCAACACCATCGTTACGTTGCGTGCAGAACTTTAACTCTCAATTTAACGTTCATCTTTTTCGATACGTTAGTTCTTTACGTATAGAGATATACGTTACGTTAGGTAGTTACAAAAACTCCCTATTGTGAGGAGGGTGACGACAGTCGGTCAGTCATGAATACCGTCTTATGGCGCCATCTCTTATTCATTTATTGCACTATTAAAACAAGAGTTTTAGTGACTTATAGGGAATTGAATTTTACGTGTAAATATTGTGTTATGTCAATGTCGAAACATTTTGAGTTGCGACACTATTGTATTATTAGTGCAATGTGTTCCCGATGACCATCATTGTCTTTGTGGTACTGTTATACTTTTTAGTTTATTGTGATCTTCTTGGCTTCCCCACATTATTGTAGAAACCTTGGGGCTCCTAAGTTTAAAAGAGCTCATGTTGATTTTCCTTTTACAATGCAAGATGGCACATATTTTTGTCAAGAATACATAGGCATATTATCCTAGTAGAATAGAAATATTTACATTTTAAGCAGTAATGTAAACACCTAGAAAAAGAAAGACATATTACTAGCCGGCTAAAGCCAGTATCACTATATAAAAAACGGTTGAAAATAGATTATTACCTGAGTACTGCAAGACAAAATCACCGATCATAAGGAAAAAATATGCCTTAAGCAAAAAGTTTTTTTTCCGAATTCTGATAGTTTGAACCTTAAGCCAGCAGAATCACTTCCATTAAGGGTGGTTTGGTGGTGAAAAATTATTAGGGTGGTAATAAATTAGTGAAAAATGGGTGAAAAAATATTACGTAGGTTAAATTGGATTCCGCTCATTTGTCCCCGCTAGCTTAAGAGTTTTTCTTTCAAAGCCGACAATTCGACAATTTTTTTGCTTTGATTACTCATTGTTGCACAACAAACACGCACATTAAACAACCACAGTCAAAGCTTGACTGAGTAGACTGGCACTTGACAAGTGCAGACTCGAATAAGGCAACCGCTGGCACCACCAGTATAAATATGCCGCCTGTGCCTGGGCGACACCTATTCCTTAAACAGGCGACAGCCTAAACAAGGTTAAAGCTCTGGTTCCGGGCGGGCGCATACGCCCACTAAAGGTTTTTCTTTTGAAACATTTTTACTATTCTTATTTTTATTCAAATATGGAGTAATTATTTTAGAAAGGCATGTTTATAATTAATATGTGCTTGGCGTTTGAGCCATTTGTTTTTCGTTTATATGGGGAGTCAACCTGTTAATATTAAAAAGAAAGTGGTCCCCAAATTTTGTGAAGTAGCGTATTAACGTTTATTTATCTACTTGTTAGTTAGGTATATTAAGGTAAAAAATATTACATAAAACATGAAAAATATTACTTACAGTTTAGTAAAATTATGCACATCTCGTTAAAATTTATTTTATAGCTAAAGAT
This sequence comes from Diabrotica undecimpunctata, assembly GCF_040954645.1. Lineage (NCBI taxonomy): Eukaryota > Metazoa > Arthropoda > Insecta > Coleoptera > Chrysomelidae > Diabrotica > Diabrotica undecimpunctata. The sequence continues at coordinate 39,692,759 of NC_092808.1, read as the reverse complement.
TTCAAACATAAAGCAGTATGCACCCTGATTTCGATAATACTGGGTTTTATACTAACACACAAATTTGAAACTATTTGTCTTATAAAGCAGACAGGTCCATATGATGAAGGTCATAATTTTCACACCAGACATACAATGCATTCCTTTGGGACAGCAAAACTCTTTAGAAGTTGTTCTGGCTTGTCGTAAACTTACCGTTTCGTGTAGAGATATGCCGTCCGTTGTAAATAACTGCATATATTTTTATGATTGTTTTTAATATTTTATATTTCTATATCTAAGTCTAAATAGATTTTGTATTAGTGTAAGATTATTACAGTGAATATTTATTAACAGTAATAAAACATGAATAAGTAGTGTTTATTTTTGGAATGTTACCCAAAGTTTATCACGGGAAGCTGCAACAATTATAATAAGCAGGTTCCCGTGATAAACTTCGATTAAACTTTTAACTGTAACGTTGTAGCAACATAGTTTTTCAATGAAATCAAGATTTAAAAAAATTTCAAGATTTCAATGAAAAATTCAGACGTTCGTAAAGTCTCTATATCCCGAAATGCAGCGGTATATCAGTTTGTTTATGAATTTTTTAAACAAAGTTTCTATAAAATCAAAATTGAATTGCGTATTTTGAAACTACTGGACTTACTCATTTTTTTGTTTTCTTAAATTCTACGTAGAAAACATTGAAAAATGGCTTCGAAAAACGCTTAAATATGCTTTTTCGGCAAGTAGAGGAGAGTGGCAATGAAACGGACATTTTACTGTATGGGCTTAAATTTATTGCAGAGAGGTTTCAAATACAAAAATAAATTGGCAGTGAAAAAGTACATCCTTAAACTATCAATAATAATAAAAATGGGTTTTCTAAAACTAAAACATCTTGACATTACAGAACATAAAAATAATTAGTTGATTTGCCCGTTTCACTACTTCGGTGTATTGAAACGGACAGATGGTGTTTTGAAAAGGACATCAGTTTACTTACCCAATTACTAAGATAATATTCATGAACCTTATCAACAAATATGAAAAAACAACATTATTAACAACATAAAAGCATTAAATAAAATATAAAACATTAATTACAATTGTAACAAAAGAAATGGCGAACTCCTTGTAGGCCACAAGATTCGTGACTCCACCTCTTGCACATATAACATTGCAGCCAGTCTATCTTACTTTGAATGTAGTATCCATTACACACTCTGCATGTCTCATCTTCTTCATTTTTTTCATTAGCGAATTGTGTCTGATTTTTATTTGTTTCCTTCTTTGTATTTTTTGCTTTCTCAAATTCATCAAGATGCAAGTCATCTTCAATGCTTGTCGTTTTTTCTACGTTTTTTTAATACCTATTTTTAATTTTCTTTTTAATATTATATTTTTATCTTTGGTTGTGTCAAATTTAAGAGAAATGTCGTCATCGCTTGAGTCGTGTAACGATATATTTGAACTTGAGTCATCAGCACTTGATTCTTGACATAAGTTTTGAATGCGTTTTTTTGTGACTTTTGATATTTTCCGTGTTTTACGAGCAGCTACTTCTTTTTCCTCCATAAGTCTATCCTTCTCGTGGGTGTCTGTGATAATTGTAGTTTTACCTTTTCTGGGCCCTCCTAGCTTTGATTTTCGGGGGCCAGACTTGGGATACGGTCTTATTTGTTGCGGAGATACATATGGAACATATCTTGAAGTAGATGGAATATCTGTTGAAGTAAATGGAACATCTCTTAAAGTAGAAGACAAGTCAAGATCATTACTTTCATTTAATGTCAATAAAGATTGTGCATCATCAATTTCATCGGTTGATGGGCATGGATTAGGTCTATCCGTAACAAAACATGGTAAAACATCATCATTTAAAAATATATTTCTATTAAATGGGTGAATACCTGTCTTAGCAAATCCTTTTATTATATTTTCCATAGAAAAAGCATGAATAAAGTCCTCATTAGCAAATGACGCTACTTCATATATTGTGACTGTCTTGCCATGATTAGACAACATCCATGCGTTCATAGAAATTTTAAATCTTCTTTTAAAAGGACCAAAGACGGAAACGTCAGCTGGCTGACCAAAGACGATGGCTGCAATGTGGTGGAAATGTCAGAATAATGATATTATTTTCCCGTGCTAACATTACTGTCTCCAAAGTTATATGTGTTTTGTGATTATCCATGAGAATAAGACATGGTTTCTCTTTGGATGGACTGGTATACTTGATAAAATGTTTAATTTCTAATAGAAATCCTTCTTCTGTTATCCAACCGCTTGGATTAGCTAAACCTAAAGCGCCTTTTGGACCATCTTTTAGCATAAAATCTATATAATGAACTCTTGGGAACCGAAAGTTAAACAGTTAAGTTAACATAAAGCTTAAAAGTAAACCTCTTTACGACCGTTTCTAAATTATCATAAAACCTAGCTACATTTTCATAATTAAAAGATGTAGTTCGTGATAAAGAAGTATTCTCGGCCTTTCTGTTAGAAAGAGTAGGATTTCGTTTTATAAAACCACGTAACCAATCCTTAGTGGCCTTTTCACGTTGGTACCAAATAATAGGTGCCACATTATTTACTTTATTGTACTGAAAAGCTAACTTCCTAGTTTGTATGGTAGTTAATCCATAGCACATCTTGGAACACGTTTTTAAATAGTCAGCTAGCATGTTTTCTTGCAAAACAGAGAATATACGTTTATTACCAATGTCCGGCTGATGATGATATTTGCCTTCATTTTTCTTAGCAGTTTTACAAATTTCTGAAAAATATGACTTTGAAATACCATGTGCGACCGCCGTTGATCTAAATGAAATATGAAATAAAAATCATATAAAAAGGAATTTAAATGTTTATTTTTGACATGGTGTTTTGAAACGGACAGACATCAATGCATTGAAACGGACGTCCGTTTCAATGCTATATTGCATGTCCACTTCAAAGCAACGGATAGTTGATGTTTTTAAATAGAAAATATTCAAACTACAATTGACTTGGAGATAATATTTATATTTAATTTAAGGCCAGAAGAATGTATAAAAACAAATATATAACTATAAATTTTTAATTACTTACGGTTTACGTCAAATAGGGTTCGGAAGTTGCACAAAAAATTTACTTTTTACACGGCCCGAAAATAAAAATGCACGTGTAGCTTGGATTAACTTCAGGAACAGACTGGTATTTATGTAGGCTGACGTAATGGATACAACGTTGCCACGGTGTGCCGCAGTGGAGCTTAGATTAAATTGTTAAAGCAGTTACAGCGACTGTCCGTTTCATAACCCGTCCGTTTCATTGCCACTTTCCCCTAAGTATTTTACGAAAAAATTAAAACAGTATCCGCTAAATTCTAAGAAAATGATTTGTAAACTAAAAAAAGGCTTTTTTTATAATGTCTTTAAAAGTTGCTATAACTAGATAGGTTTCGGTGAAAACCTTTCGGTAAAATTTTAAACATAGCATATTGGCATTGCATAGTCTATCGATTAAAGGATGAATATGATTTTTTATTAAGTTCGTAGTATAATTGATACCCTGTAGAATTGTAGATATTAGACGTCAAAAAGTATATTTATATCATTAAGATACCGAAATAATTTTTGGTACACAGTGTTGGTCAAAACTCGGAATAAGGATTTTTTTAGTTTCCTTATAAATGGAACACCCTAAATTTTAGTATTGTCATTTAATGTTGTTTTATAATACTTTGTTATTTATTAAGCATTATCTATGCGTAACTGCTTTAACTTGTGAGTTATTTGTGATTTTTAATTAAAATTATATATTCGAGACTGAACCTTAATTTGCTAATATTTAATAAGATGTCAACATACGTCAAAATAATCACTAAATAAGTGATTATTAAAGTAAAGTTACGTTTAATATACAAATAAAATTAAATATCAAACAAGATATTTACTTAACAAAAATAACAAAAAAAACGGGACGTGGCATTATGGGAGTGGCCGAGGAGAGGCAGCATAGCTTTTTTAAAGTCCATGCAAGGAGCACTGGTTTTAATTTACTTTAATTTATTTTATTTAATTTTATTCTTCTCTATTCTATTTATTTTTATTCGATCCGATAATAAATTTAATCAGGATCGATAAAAGATTCGATTAGATTACGAATCGTTGATTGATTTGATTCGTTAATCGATTTCATTTTTTGATAATGGATTCAATGCAATCATCGATTTGATTCGATTCGATTAGATTCTGTTTTATTTTATTGTATTGCGGTTCGATTCCATTCGATAATCGCTTTGATTCGATTCGATAATCGATTTGATTCGATAATCGATTTGATTCGATAACCGATTTGACGCGAAAATCGATTCGATTTTCTGATATATGAAAATGATGAAACTAGAAAATTGTGTAATTTATACAACCTTAAAGTATGTTGCTGGACTTTTACCAACCTCGGGAACAAGCTGGTTTCCGCCCCAATTGCGGCACAAACGATCACCTCATCATCATCCAGCCTCAAGAGTCCACTGCTGAACATAGGCCTCTTCCTCATGTTTCCAACCCCGTCTATCTTGCGCCGCTCTCATCCAGTTTTTATCGAGTCTTCTTAAATCGTCAGTCCATCTTGTAGGTGGTCGACCGACGCTTCTCTTGTCTTCCCTTGGCCTCCATTTCAATAACCTCTTTGTCCATCGCCCATCTGTCATTCTGGCTATGTGTCCTGCCCATCTCCATTTTAGTCTGGCTATCTTCTCGATGATGTCAGTCACTCCGGTTCTTCTCCTGATGTCTTCGTTGGTTATTCTGTCTCGCAGAGTTATTCCTAACATGGACCGCTCCATTCTTCTCTGCGTGACTCTCAGTTTGGTAGCTGCTGCTTTTGTTAAGGTAAGTGTTTCTGCTCCGTACGTCAAGACTGGGAGGACGCACTGATCAAATACCTTTCTCTTTAGGCATGTGGGCAGCTCACTTTTAAAAATTTCTCTCAGTTTTCCAAATGCTGCCCACCCAAGGCCGATTCTCCTCTTCAGTTCATGAGTCTGGTTATCCCTGCCAATCATAATTTCATGTCCCAGGTATTTATATCTATCTACGAGTTCTATTTTTTTCCACCAATACTGATGTTCTGGTTGGGTACCAAATTGGTACCTACTAGGATCACCTGCAGTGCCTCAAAACCCTGATAGAAAAACTAACGAATATAACCGTCCCTTGGCATTGATATTTGTAGACTGTAAAAAGGCGTTTGATATAGTGGAACTACCGTCCATCTTAAGAGCACTACAAGATTACAGGGTCGACCACAGATATTGTAATATAGTTAAAAATATATATGAAAATGTCACAACAACCATAAATCTACATTCAGCAACTAATAAAATAAAGATAAAAAGGGGAGTCAGGTAAGGTGCTACCATGTCACCGAAGCTGTTCATTACCGTTCTTGAGTATGCATTTAAAAGACTAACATGGCAACAGAAAGGAATATCCATCGATGGAGAAAGATTAAACCATCTACGTTGTGCGGACGATATCGTGCTTCTGTCAGATAATCTGGGAGAGATCAAAGACATGCTCCAAGAACTGAATGACATACTACAAGAAACTGGTCTGGAGATAAATTTCGAGAAAACCAAAATGATGACCAATATGGTTCCCAGCGAAGAGATACAGATCAATAACAACAAGGTAGAATAAATCGATAAATACACATACTTGGATCATGAAATTAGAATAACCAGAGACAACCAAACCTGCGAGCTAAATAGACGAATCACGTTGGGATGGGCGGCATATGGAAGGATGAGAGACATTTTTAAAACAAATACCCCAATTCACCTGAAAAGGAAGGCATTTAACCAATGCATCTTACCAGTCTTGACCTACGGAGCAGAGGCCCTAACTTTAACGAAAGCTACTGCCGAAAAACTGAGGGTAACACAAAGGCGAATGGAGAGATCAATGCTGGGCCTGACCTTGAAAAATCGCGTGAGAAATGAGGAGATACGCCGACGAACTGGCGTAGACGATATTATACTGCGAATCAATAAACAAAAGTGGAGGTGGGCTGGACATGTTGCTAAAATGGAAGACGGAAGATGGACGAAGAGATTATTGGAGTGGAGACCAAGAGCCGACAAGCGAAGTCGAGGCAGACCACCCACCTGATGGACCGACGACCTAAGGAGAATAGAAACAAACTGGATTGCAGCAGCTAGAGATAGAGAGAACTGGAGACGTTTGAAGGAGGCCTATATCCAACAATGGATGTGAAAATGGGGCTGGATGATGATGATGATGAACGTATGTTATCCTTTTTATAGGTATATAACATATATATATATATATATATATATATATATATATATATATATATATATATATCTATATATATATATATATATATATATATATATATATATATATATATATATATATATATATATATATATATATATATATATATATATATATCAACAAGCCGGTTTCCGCCCTAATTGCGGCACAAACGATCACCTGCAGTGCCTAAAAACCCTGATAGAAAAACTAACGAATATAACCGTCCCTTGGCATTGATATTTGTAGACTTTAAAAAGGCGTTTGATATAGTGGAACTACCGTCCATCTTAAGAGCACTACAAGATTGCAGGGTCGACCACAGATATTGTAATATAGTTAAAAATATATATGAAAATGTCACAACAACCATAAATCTACATTCAGCAACTAATTAAATAAAGATAAAAAGGGGAGTCAGGTAAGGTGCTACCATGTCACCGAAGCTGTTCATTACTAACAGCTAACATGGCAACAAAAAGGAATATCCATCGATGGAGAAAGATTAAACCATCTACATTTTGCGGACGATATCGTGCTTCTGTCAGATAATCTGGGAGAGATCAAAGACATGCTCCAAGAACTGAATGACATACTACAAGAAACTGGGCTGGAAATAAATTTCGAGAAAACCAAAATGATGACCAATATGGTTCCCAGCGAAGAGATACAGATCAATAACAACAAGGTAGAATTAATCGATAAATACACATACTTGGATCATGAAATTAGAATAACCAGAGACAACCAAACCTGCGAGCTAAATAGACGAATCACGTTGGGGTGGGCGGCATATGGAAGGATGAGAGACATTTTTAAAACAAATACCCCAATTCACCTGAAAAGGAAGGCATTTAACCAATGCATCTTACCAGTCTTGACCTACGGCGCAGAGACCCTAACTTTAACGAAAGCTACTGCCGAAAAACTGAGGGTAACACAAAGGCGAATGGAGAGATCAATGCTGGGCCTGACCTTGAAAGATCGCGTGAGAAATGAGGAGATACGCCGACGAACTGGCGTAGACGATATTATACTGCGAATCAATAAACAAAAGTGGAGGTGGGCTGGACATGTTGCTAGAATGGAAGACGGAAGATGGACAAAGAGATTATTGGAGTGGAGACCAAGTGGAGACAAGCGAAATCGAGGCAGACCACCCACCCGATGGACCGACGACCTAAGGAGAATAGAAACAAACTGGATTGCAGCAGCTAGAGATAGAGAGAACTGGAGACGTTTGAAGGAGGCCTATATCCAACAATGGATGTGAAAATGGGGCTGGATGATGATGATGATGAAAGTATGTTATTTTTTTATAGGTATATAACATATATATATATATATATATATATATATATATATATATATATATATATATATATATATTTTCGCAAAAGAGAATTAATTTGGCTTCTTCAGGGCTGAAAGATAATAAATTATAATTAGCTACCATATATTATCTATTAAAACATTATTGATCTTACCGTAACTTAGAATTGTAGAGTTAGAATATTAAAAAACTTTGCTAGTAACATAGTGGTGTTTTTTGTTACTATGTGCAAAAAAAGTTTTTTTTAAGGTTTGAAATGTATGGTAGCTTTGAACTTAACACGCAAAGGTTTACCCAAGGTTGATCGAAAAACCCAATGTAACTACATTTAAAAGGAGGTAATTCTTTGAATTGTCGGCAATAATCAAATTTTTGATTTTTAGAAAGTTTAAAAGTGAGGTTCTGTTTTAGTCAGAATGCAAGCGCTGACAAATTCAGTAGTTCTTATGAATCTTTATGTCGTTAAGGTTCATTGGTAAAAAACGAATGAAATTAAATCCCAGTATAGGGAAATATTATTTTGATTTTCTTTATTTAATTATATTCTATTGTTCATGTATTATTATATCTTATTGAGATGTATCTAAGAAAAGCAAGGGAATGTTATCTTTTTTAGTTAATAAAAATTAATTATAAAGGTAGGTTAGTTGTTAATGGATATATCAGTCAAGTTAGTTATCTGTGATGTTGTATTGTTCTTGGTATCTGATTTAAGTAAGAAGTGGTATATATCGCTTAGATTCTAAATGTCACTCTTAACATTAATGGAGAAATCGTTAAGGAAAATATAAGACATTTCAATGAACTCTCTTTTAAATTTATTGTTCTCACGGTGGAGAATTGTAGTGTTCGTATAGTCCATGAGATGACCAGTGGAATGGACATGTTTGGCTAATGCACAACGGTCAGGGTGAAGTCGAGAATCACTTTTGTGTAGTGTAATACGTGATTTCAATGATTGATTTCAATAATTGAGATGTCATTAAGTTTAATGTGGCTTGAATAAACATTGATAGATACATCTCAATAAGATATAATAATACATGAACAATAGAATATAATTAAATAAAGAAAATTAAAATAATATTTCCCTATACTGGGATTTAATTTCATTCGTTTTTTACCAATGAACCTTAACGACATAAAGATTCATAAGAACTACTGAATTTATCAGCGCTTGCGTTCTGGCTAAAACAGAACCTCACTTTTAAACTTTCTAAAAATCAAAAATTTAGTTATTGCCGACAATTCAAAGAATTACCTCCTTTTAAATGTAGTTACATTGGGTTTTTCGATCAACCTTGGGTAATACTTTGCGTGTTAAGTTCAAAGCTACCATACATTTCAAACCTTAAAAAAAACTTTTTTTGCACATAGTAACAAAAAACACCATTATGTTACTAGCAAAGTTTTTTAATATTCTAACTCTACAATTCTAAGTTACGGTAAGATCAATAATGTTTTAATAGATAATATATGGTAGCTAATTATAATTTATTCTCTTTCAGCCCTGAAGAAGCCAAATTAATTCTCTTTGGCGAAAACGTTCGGCGAAACAATTGATACTCATTAGAGTCTTTCTTGCAGATTTCCCCAATATTTAAGAGTTTAATATATATATATATATATATATATATATATATATATATATATATATATATATATATATATATATATTTATATATATATAACACTAAAAAATAATACAAATAAAGAACATAACATGATAGGATATATTACTTTCATATAAAGTTTAGAAGATGATGAAATATCTGCTTAAATAAACGTGTTATTCTTGCAATAAATCTGACTCTCAATGCTGCCAACCACATAAACTTATTTTTTCCTTAAAATTTAGAGTGTTATCAACTTGCAACCAGAAATTTACCCCTCTTCCACTACTTTTATCCCCTGGCATAAAACTATTTTTGGAGTTACTGGCCTAAAAAGAAATTTTACAATCTAATGGTATTATTTAATATTTTAAGCATATTATAAGTCAGTCTAATTTGGTGTTTTGCAGATTAAAGTATGATAATACAAAAAAGTTAACTTAGCTTTCTAACAGACACAAAATGATTCAACATACTTTAATTCGTATATTTTATGTATCTACCTAACTGCTAAATTGCAATTTACTTTAATTGGATAAGACTGCACTGTACTACTCAATTTGTAATTAACTTTAATTTGTATATGTATATCCTCCCACTAATAACTCTCAGTAGTAAATGTGGTATAAAAATAAAGAGGAAGTTACGTGTACTATAATATTGTAGCTCTTGGTTATAATATTTTCATTTTATATTAATTCCACTGAATACTGCACTACCCTTATTTTATATATGCATATTTTTTGCATTTCAGCAATATCTAATGCAAATTATTCTAGCGTAAGAAGCACCAGATATTAATATTTGGTTTTTAAATTGAAAGTATAAACAAAAAATAAAAAATATCCATCTCTATATCAGGAACAGTCTTTCGTTGAGCGTTAACAATGTGGCGGCGTACAAAATAATATCTGCTTGTGACACTTTCGACAAGCGGTTCGTTCGGACCAGCATCGGCTAAATGGAGGCCCAAATAAAGGGCATCCACAGACCCACGTATGCAGATAAGTGCCTCTGATAGTTTAATAGTTTTGTGAGGGTATAATGGTTTAGAGGGTTTTGTCGTTGCGGCATTGTGACATTGAAATGACTAAAGTGGTTGAATTGAAAATAGAGGAAAGAGATACTTGAAACTCTATTAGTTCAAAATGAGGTTAGGACTTTTGATATGATAATTTCGGTCCGTTTTTTGGAAATATAAACGCACTCGAAAGACCGTTCCTGTTGGGTATACATTGAGAATTCCCATGTGGATTTAATCTATTTTTTATTTATTTTGAAAGTTTCTTACCCAACTCATTATAGGGTGAAGGCAATACGTATACAGATATATTAAAGGAAATAAAGTATTTTTTTAAATAATTATAATTCCAAATAAAATAGTGAATGACCAAAGAAAATTGGTTAAAATCACAGTGTGAAAAGATCAGGTATCCAACACAGCTAGCAAACTGCGAGATCAACAGGGCAACATCATCACAGATAAAAACCATGAAATTTGCATATAGATCAAATACATACAACTCCTTAATGATAATAGGTCCGAACAACCAGCATTCTACTTATGTTATGACGACCTACCCATCACATTACATAAAGTGGAAAAGGCAGTATCACAACTAAAAACAGTAAACTTTTGGACCTGATAATAAAAAATATATATATTATACTTAACTCATAAAACTATTTAGCATCGACGGTACTCAACATTTAACAAAAATATTTATTCGCTTATTTTTAATCGGCGAAGAACACAAAAATATGGCGAAGTCGACGTTTACTGCTGTACCAAAGAACACAAAATCCGTATCCTGTAATGATTTATAGATATTATGATATATAGCATATGCGAAGAAAAAATCAGCCGTATACGGTTTGATTTACGAAATGCGGTTGATACGAGACAGGCTCTCTTTAGCATAGAAATGCTATTTTAAAGGTGTAGAGACGTAAATTGGGATATTTATGCATGCTTTATTGATTAAAATCGATACAAGTACGACAAGCTAATAGATATTAACAAATATTGGAATAAATAGAAGATCAGATCAAATTAGTAGACTTATATAATACTATATATAATACGGGTATTATTCCTAGAAATTGGCTCAAATCAACATTTATTACATAACCAAAAAAACCTAATGCAAAGGAATGTAATGACCACTGGCACCGTATAATTAGTCTTATGAGTCACACACTAAAAATATTCTTAAAAATTATCCATTTAAGAATTTTCAGAAAAGTGGAACAAGACATCACTGAAACCCAATTTGGATTTAGAAATGCCATGGGTACACGAGAGGCATTATTTGGATTTAACGTCCTCATGCAAAGATGTATGGATGTAAACCAACCACTCTATTTTTGTTTTATTGATTACAATAAGGCGTTCAATAAGGTCCGACACAACCGTCTTATACAGTTACTTACAGATAAACACATTGACAAAAAAGACTTAAGAATAATAAAGCATCTCTACTTTAACCAAACAGCAAAAGTCAAAGTAGGAAAAGAACTTTCGGAGGAAGTAGGCGTAAGGCAAGGTTGCATACTCTCCCCCTTATTGTTCAATCTATATTCGGAAGAAATAATTAAAAAATCAGTCGAAAATGTAACAAAATTGGAATAAAAGTCAACGGCAGACCCATCAACAATATCAGATATGCCGATGATACTATACTAATTGCAGGGAATATACAAGATCTACAGACACTTTTAGATAATATAGTAAATGCTAGTGAGGAAAGCGGACTAACGCTTAATGCTAATAAAACAAAATTTATGACAATTTCTAAAACACGACAACAAGACATTTTTAACATAAGAGGGATTCGAATAAAAAAAGTAAAAAAATACAGATATCTTGGTACAATTATTAATGAAAATAACGAGTATGCAGAAGAAATAAAAATGAGAATTGGACAAGCTAGAGCAACATTTAATAAGATGAGAAAAGTATTATGCAGTAGAGACCTTGGTTTGCAACTCATAATAAGAATATTACGTTCATATGTGTTTTTGGTGCTGCTGTATGGGGTGGAGGCCTGGACCTTAAAGAAAGAGGTGAGCGATCGACTTGAAGCATTCGAGATGTGGACCTAATGAAGAATATTGAAAATAAGTTGGGTAGACCGAATAACAAATGTTGAGGTCCTCAGAAAGATGACAAAGGAAATGAAAATCATGAATACGATTACGATAAAAAAGTTACAATATCTCGACCACGTTATGAGAGGGGATAAATATGTGTTGCTACAAACCATAATGCAGGGAACAAAAGAAGGGAAAACGAAGTATTGGAAGAAGACGCATCTCCTGGCTCAACAATCTGAGAAAGTGGTATAATTGCAGATCCGTCGACTTGTTTAGAGCTGCAGTGTCAATAGTGAAAATAGCTGTGATGATTACCAACCTCCTTAGAGGAGACGGTACCTAAAGAAGAATATTGGAATAAACACCAGTGACCTAAGAATTATTAGTACTATTTACTGGAATCAAATTGTCTATTCGTATATAGGCAGGAGAATTCGATGATATCAAAATCAAACTACTAGCACTCCTGCTGTTCAACATGTACTCTGAAGAAATCTTTTAAGAAGCAGTAGAGGATAATAAAATGCCACAATTCGAATTATTGAAAAATGTATCAATAACATCAGATACGCGGACGATATGGTGGTATTCGCTACCAGTTATGAAGACCTCCAGGAGTTAATGAATAGGATCACAGAAGTAAGTCAGATATATAGACTTTTACTAAAAATATCAAAAAAACAAAAATAAAGATCTCAAATAAGGAACAAGAATTTGAAAAAATCATTGTGAACGGTCACAAATAGAAAAAGTAAAAACTTACACCTACCTTGGTACGAACGTCAATGAAAATTGGGACCATTCCCTGGAATTTAAATGTAGAATAAATGCGCCAATTCCCCGCGCTAATCTGCATGACAACCCCCACGCCAACCGTTACCCAAACCACGTCACCATCGACGGTATAAATGAACCATTCTGTTCTCAGTACCAGTAATGCATTGGTAAGTGATCAGTGTAGTAGTGTCTGGAGCTCCGGAGACTGAGACCTCGGAAACTCTGAAGAAGACATTAGAGAAAATGTCGAAAGCTCGGCACAATGATAATCGACGCGGTTCAACCCGGAAGGCTGTTGAGCTTAATATTAATTCTTGTAATAGTATTAATCTTAATTTAAGATTTAATTGCACCAACAGCAGAAATCTTTCGGAAAACATTCATATGTTTCGACAGGTTCTCGTGATTTTACGATTAATAAAATTTATTTAATATATATTTTGATAACGATTTCCGGAGTAGATATCGGAACCTCAAAATAAACTTATTTTAAACTAAAATTTTTGTTAATTCCCAGTAATGCCAGTATATTGTATTAAAATTCTCTAAGAAAATACGTTCAGAACAATTCGAAAAATATTTATATCAAATTTATCTGGTTTTTGGTTGTACCGTGTCAAATTTCTGAGTGTCAGTCTTCTGGGCGCCAGGTCATTTTGATAGTAAATCGTCCACTTTTTCGGCAATTCAGTCGGTTACGGCTCATTTATACCGTCAGTTTTGATACAGTTTTTTTGACGTTACATTTTTCGTAACAACTAATGCGAATATTCTTAATTATAGGAACTGAATCGATGGACGAAACGGACGATATTTAATTAAAATGGCCAGGATAAATGCTATGTTAGTGAGCTACGTCACCGTCTACATTATAAATGGGACGTCAGTGACTTTAAGCAGAAACAGTGCAGTAAACAGTAAACAATATACTACGGAAGTAATCTGGGGACTCAGTTCTTCACTCCATGACTAAGAGTAGGAAAAAAAATATCAGTCCACAGAGAACAGCATAGTCTGTGTCACGTCAGAGGACCCAGGAATAAGCGCTGTTCTTTCTCTGTGGCAACAGAATTTTCGCGCAAACAGATTTATGGTCGGATAGCGACAGTATTTTAATAAAGATTGGTGGTCTTTATGGCGAGAAGGGCTTGGTAGTTTCAAAATAACGAGGCAAACGGTCATAAAAAGCAAAATAGATGCGAAGCAACGATTTTATATGAATTAAAAACAAGTTGTCTAAAGTGGTATCTAAGAGACAAATAATCAGTTTATTTTTAAGAATTTCTAAAGATAATCTGTAACTAAGCCTTTCGATATATTCTCTAGAAATAATCGTAATAATAGAAACGATCGAAAATATTTACCAAAACAACGCAATAAAAGTAAAAGTGGAAGAACTAACCGACCCTATTGAAGCTGGCAATGGGATAAGACACGGAGATTCTCTAAGTCCTCTATTGTTTAACCTGTTTATGGATGAAATAATAAAAAAAGTAATAACTTAAAAAGGATACCATATGGGAGAAAAATAAGACGACAAAATACTACTCTCTCAAAATGAAAACGGTTTACAACTTATGTTGTACCAATTTAATATAAACGCCAGGAAATTTAACATGTTAATTTTCCCCAAAAAAAAAATGCTTGGTCACAACAGATTGACACAGAGAGGACAAAAATGATGTTAGAAACTGCAAAGATGAAAACACTTGATGGCAAGACACTAAGGGACAGTGCTAGAAGTACAGATATACGACGTAGATGAAAGGTGGACATTAAGAACTGTGTAAGAAATAGAAGAGTAGAATGAAATGATCATATAAACCGAATGACAACAAATGGAGTAGTAAATACGACAGGAGACGGTTTCTCAATATGAAGACGATCAGTAGAAAGACCACGAAAACGATGGAACAACAACTTACTGGATCCACATTGAGCTAGAAATGCTATTGCTGTTGGCTGAAACAGCCGAAAACACGTAATAATGCGACATTTTGACGAAAATTGTATTTATATATTCCGGAAAACTAAACAAAATATAAAAGAACTATTCTTTGTAACTTGCAATTTCCAAAATAAACATTATACATTACAAAGAATAGTTCTTTACGTTACAAAGAATAATTGAATTAAATTTACGAACTTTTACGCATCATAAATCAAAGTGTAAAAGAAATGAGCTCCTTGTAACGCCTACTTAAAATAAGTTTGAACTCTTCTTTAGGAAAATCTAAATAATTATAAGTTTAATATATTTTTTACTGAAAGTTAGATAAGTCTATACTGCTTTTAGATCAATAACTTTCTGTCTACTTTGATGAAATATAAAAAACAATCTTGGTGAGAAAGTTTAAAATAACGTCACGTATTATAATTTTGTTTTTTAGTACTTGAACTAAATAAAATAAAAACGTGTAGGTGTATAAAACTTTGGTCTGATTGATCTTCTAAACTCCAATGGAAGTTTAGAATAGAAAAAAACAATCACTGAATAAAAATTGACCTAGTCTTTTGTAGCATAGCCGGAGGTAGGATATTGGAAATAAAATATCACTCACAAGGCGAAATAAGTAATGTATTTTTGACACAATGTTATTAATAAATTATATAACAATGTTTTTATTTGTCATCGTAGTGTTCTTAAGTTAGGTACTTATGTCATTTTTGGAAGCCTAGCTTCTTTATCGCACTGAGGTGTAAAAAAAATAAAACTGACTATAACGACTATAGGAATAGTAAAAACTGTGACGACAGTAAAAACTGTAACGACTGTAACGACACATCGTGCGACCACACACTGCGGGTGACCACACGTCATCTGCGTGACCATCTCGTTCGATGGTTAGTAGAATAGTTGGATGAGTAGGAAAAAATAACTTACTCACTGCTTAGATCATTTGGGACCTACACTAATCTAAAAACTAAGCTTCCAGGGAACTGGAAGGGGGTACAGCCTTAAAAGAGTTCGAAAACCGGACTGGACAGTAATTGCACTGGTGCGCGGAGTCAAGGATTCCAAAGGAACCGGCCAAAGCTTAAATATGGCGCACACTACCAATCGGGTACACCCTGTAGAATAAGCAATCACTATTCGCCAAATCAGAGTACGCGCTCTAGGAAGTGCTCGTATTCCTGATCCAAGGAATATGGATTCCCAGCTCTACCGTCGAGAGGGTTTGTACTAGGATGATTTTAGGTGGTAAGGATGAAACACGACGTTCACCCTAACGAAAATATAACTGAAGGTCGTTTACTGGAGGTTTGGATAACTCGAGCCGCACACTCTTCTGCCAATTACGTCTGGCGAACGACGGGCCAGGCAAAACCACAATTGCAGAGCCAAATATTGATATTTATAAACACACATGGCACTGCGTGTGCCCAATATAAATCATAAAAATATAAAACACAATAAAGTACTGGAGGAATAGAGAACGAGCGAACTAATTCTACTATTCAAAAAAGGAGATAAAAACAGACAGAAAACAGAGTTACAACCTTGTTATATACTACCCTTAAAATACCACCAGGTATTAACCTGGCGGTATTTATGAGGAACACCACTTAACATGCGACTTTGCATGTATGTATGTATGAATGTATTACATGTATTGTACGTTTAATAAATAAAGTAAGAAAGCTATCTATAGTTATTTATAACATGGTGTCAGGTTAGTTGAAAGAACCTTGGCCAGTGAAATTGCTACGGGTTTCAAAGTAAACTGTATAATTAGTTTGTACAAGATCGAGGATATCTTTAGAACATTCAAAGCCCTACTATTTACCAGGTTAAGTGCCACCATACTGAAAATTTCAATGTAATCATTTTTTAAATTTTGGTTAAAACTTCATTTTTCAAAGTGTGAGTCCACGGTGGAGTTTCGCGGCCACCAGCAAGATTTTTATCACAAAATGTCTTTGAGAGTCCAACGTTGCATCACGTATCAGAAAATCTAACAAGCAAAGACGCAGTCGCTGTAGCTTGCGTTTTTATTGTCAGTACTTAGATTAGAGCGGTACAATGCAGTCGTACGAGAAAGAGCAACAAAACCTTAAAAAATATTGGAAAGAAATTCTGTCAGATGAAGAATCGGATGAGTTTGGTGACACGTATCTTTCGGACGAGTAACAACCAAGTGATTCTACTGACAGTGAAAATGAATCGAGTACTCCGGAACAGAATAAAAAAAGAAAACGTGTGGCCGGAAATACCAAACCGTTGAAACAAGATGTACCGGCGTCCACCAGCAAAGAAAAAAATATACGAATTTTGGAGAACATATTGATGCTGCTATAGAATCTGTCATTGCCCAACATTCTGAGAAGGAGAAAAACCCTAACACCCCAGTGGATCTAGGACTGTTTGCTCTTGTACTGCTAGATGTTAAAACACATCTGCACTATAAGCAAGATTGTTGCAGTGTTCCAAATTAAGCATTATTCCAAATTGGTTTTATTTGCAGGTGCCAAAGTTTATTACGGATAATTTGAAGTTATTCTAGGGTGTCCGATTAGTATTTTGCCTACAAAAGAAAAACGAAAATTTATAGAAAGTGACATTTTATTTCTCAGCATAGTCTCTTTTTAAGTATATGCTTGACCCACCGATGACATAACTTTCTTAACCTGCCAAAAGGATACGTTTTATAGAGGTCTGCAACGTAAACCTCCGTGGTGGCGATGACCTCTTTATTTGACGTAAATTTCTGCCCGACTAATTACTTATTTAAGTTTGGAAACAAACAGAAGACGCACGAGGCCAAATCTGTAGAATACGGTAGATGGGGCAGCAGTTCGTAGATCAAGTTGACCAATTTTGCAATGTCTAGGGAGGAGGTGTGAATCGCTGCTTTGTCATGGTGGAAGAGCATACTTTTATTCGTCAAGTGGAGCTAGTTTTCCTGTAATTTTCGGCCCAATAATTCGGCATAGTACAGTCCTGTGACAGTTTTGCCCTTCTCCAGGTAGTCGATGTAGATCACATTTTCTTTGGAGCACGTTCGTTGGGTAAAATCCACTGTTTTGACTGTTGCTTGATCTCTAGTGTATACTAGTGGATTTAAGTTTCGTCGATAATTATAAAACGACGTATGGTAATGGAAATAATCTTGGCCACTTTAAAAACCAATAATTTTCTTTTTCTACTGATAATTATTAATATTAAAGTAGTTTATTAACTTACCTTAAATTATTAACAAATTGGCTTGTTGCCCAGATTTTCTTTAATCATAACCGTAGTTTATTTTACCAAAATAATAAAATCAACATATTATAATGTATTTATTATTAGCTGATGTATTTTCTTCAATATTAAACATCGATATTTTCAATTGATTATAATTTGGACAGTTGCGTACCCAGTTATTGATGCCATTTTTCAATAATGTTTTTTTAATAACGTAACTAATATAAGTAATGGACTATATTAGACTCCATATTTGAGTCCTTTGAATTATCGCCGCTTTTTTGTTAAAACGTTCAGAATTTGATCTTTCAGCAACTTACTGCATTTCATGTTCATGGTTTGTTAGAAGCATTTCTATAATATTATTTTTATCTTGCGGTGTTTCATTATTTTCACTTAAAATTGCTAATAAACGATTCTACTTTTCACTTGGCTCAGGAATATCCAGTATTTCTGGACTAATGTTACTTTCTAAAATGTTGAAACATATTTTTATATCGTTAGTTGAAATTTGTTGGTTTTCAGGAAGATTTTGCTCGTTATTAACCCTCTACAAATTTGTCTACAAATTATTTTTAAATAATTCACGTTATTGGGAATAAAAGGAAAGAGGCCACAAACGCCACAGAGGCCACTAACGGGTGGTTATCGTTGTTTGGCTACCATTTCCTGACATGCGATTTCCATTGACATTTCAATGGATGAAAAACAGAAACATCTAGAGCAGTGGTCGCCAACCTCTTCAATGTGTTGAGCTACTTTATTAATTTTGGAATAAACAGCGAGCTACCCACACGGAAGCCACGTAACGCAACGTAAATGAAATATTCCAGACTTAATCTATCATTATATTGTATTTATTTTACTGGTAATGTATAATACATAGGTACTAATAATAAACTAATAACAAAATACGAGTAACTAATATTACTAGTACGTACTTGTTCATAGCTACATTCCTACCTATCAAACGAAGGTATTTGAAAAATAACACAAACTTTTATCCAGCCATAACGGCATGTCACGTATGATTTAAAAATAGTTAATAATAACAACAAAAAAGTAACGCACTATCATAAACATAAACATTGAAAAATAAAAAAAGCACGTTCAATGAGAAGGCTGACACTCAGACTCATCGATAATTTTTTTAATATTTAATGCAGTATAATTTGATGCAGCCATTCGAATACAATTATCCAAATGTTCATCTGTAAGTCGATTGCGATATTTGTTCTTAATAAACTTCATATTGGAAAAAGAAGATTCACACAAATAGGTTGAACTGAATAATGCTTTCACGTTCAAGGCAACAAGGCATAGAACTGAATATTTGTCTTTACTTACAATAGGCCAGATACATTCAGTACTTGAGACTAACGATTTTAAGGCTAAATCATTTTGAAACTTAATGACTTCCATTTCTGTTGCAGCGATGTCTTTGCCAAAGTTCTGCATAACACAAGCTGCAAACTGCTGGATATCAATTTCCATAAAGGGTGAAACAACAAACTGCGCTACTAAAGCCATTTCATTGAAATCCTTAAAACGATTTTTGAAGTTACTCTTCAGGGTAGAAATTATTTCTAGATGAGATATTTGTTGTCATGGGGTTCTAATGGATTTTGAGATATTTTTTCTGAAAGAATAGAAAAATGCTTGGAATCGCTGTTAATTAGGCTTTGTTCCCAAAACTCCAGCTTTTTGATAAATGCTTTTATATCAGAAATTATTTCCGCTAGTTCTTTGTCTCTCCCCTGAAGCTGCAAATTAAGTTCGTTTAATTTCTCTGTAATGTCCACGAGAAAACCAAAATCTCTAAGCCAGATTGAATTTTCTAGTTCCGGAGTCGGTTCATCGCGTTGTTTGAAAAATTCAACTATGCCAGATAGGACATCATTAAAACGTTTCGGCACCCGTCCTCTACTTAACCATCGGACTTCAGAGTGAAGGAGTAGGTCCCCGTATTGACAGTCAACTTCATTGGCCCAGGTTCTGAATAATCTTCTTTGTAACGCTTGAGCTCTAATCTTGTTCACAATTTTTACCACCAGTTTCATAACATTGTTTAGTTTCAGGAAATTTCCACATAATGCTTGCTGATGGATAATGCAGTGGTAACAGAGAAATTGCGGAGAAGTTTCATCTTTACGACATAACGCCACCAGACCCTTATCACAACCCACCATAGCTGGAGCGCCATTGGTTGTCAAGCCTACCATTTTCGATATTGGAATTTTCTCGGAAGAAATAATATTTTTTAAATGAGAAAACAACTCCTGTCCAGTAGTGTGTCCTTTCAGTGGAATGAACTTCAAAAAATCTTCTTTAATCGTAAAATCACTAAAAACCATCCTGACGAACACGGTCATCTGGGCAGTGTCAACGACATCTGTTGATTCATCCAGTTGAAGTGAAAAATAAACACAGTTATCTAAGTCAGTTCTTAACTGTAAAAAAATATCATTGCTCATTACTTCTACACGTCTTATCACTGTATTAGCAGAAAGTTGCATAGATTTTATAGCTGAAACTATCTCGTCTTTATTTCTAAAGTTGGCAAATAACGAATCAGCAGCTTCTAAAAACGCCTGTTTTATCATTTACCCGTCTTCATAAGGTTTCTTTTTTTGTGCAATTATCTGGGACACACGGTACGATGCTTCAGTTGCAGCCTTATTTTTGTAGACTATTCTTAAAAATATTGATTGTTGTCCAATTAACTGTTCTTTTAACTGTTTCAGTTTCTCTTTCCGGGGGCAGAAGGTAGTGGGAATGATTTTTCAAAATTAGAATGTACAGTTTTATGATGTCTCTGAATGTACAGTTTATGTTTAATATTATGACAATTAGATTTTTCTGTGAAATTTTCGGAAGCTTCTCTGATTTTTGCAGTTTGTATTTTTTAAATTAAAATCGTTGTGAGAGCTACCAGAATTGCCTCCGCGAGCTACCGGTAGCTCGCGATCGACAGGTTGGCGACCACTGATCTAGAGGTTAGAATACATGCATTGCAATTGAATAAAATGTAACTAAAATGATTTCTTTTTCACGTAAAGAAATACTGAGATGTAATGTCAGATGCGATTGGTGTTCATCCATAAAAAATATCACAGTTCGTTCTATGTTATTTTCTGTTAACCATGGCTCAAATATATTCGCCGTGTATTAAAAAAAACCTCTCCCTTCATCCACTCATTAGCCGATTATCCCTGTCCCCAAGATTTGGAAAATTTGTTAACAATATCTGATATACATTATATGGATATGCTACCATAGGAGGAGAAGTTTTTCCAGAAACTGATACAGTCAGTAAAACAGTAAGATTTTTTTTCTGGCGTTTTTGAGACACTATAGATATTTTTAACTCCTTTAGGTGCCAAAACTTTCCCAGTTTTAGGGCATAATCTAATGTTTCATCAGCAGGCAAAATATGATGTGTATGTTCCTAAAATTTTACAGTAGCCATTATTTTTAAAATAATTTGAAACATCTTGAAACCAATTGCGTATTGTTGCTAATTGACCACGATAAGCGGTAATTTTCAAACGTGGTCAAAACAAAACTATTCGACTGAAATCTGACAAAAGTCCGATTCGGCTGAAATTTTGACATTAGCCGTCTACAAAAATGTTTGTAATTTTTCTTTTTTACTGCATGTAAATAGGATGTCAGCATATTGCTAGTAATTTAGTTATTATATATTTACGTTAATAGTTACATTTTTCGAGACTAGCTTTCTAAACATTTTTTTGGGTAGTTGCAATTTTTATTATTTATTTTAAATATTACCTTCACAATATTTTTGTTATATTTAATATGTAATTTTAAAAACTCTCGTTACGTTCATGTACTTCGGCAGAAAGCATCTAGCAAATTTTAATCAGACATCAAACCTCTGCCCGCAATTGAAATCCCGATCACAGATCTGCAGAATTACAAACGATATGTTCTGAGTTAATGGTAGAATCCAAGAGAGCTGTACACGTTGAACTACATACAAAAACATTCTAGCGACTTTTAGGCAACCACAGAGTCGACGAAACCATCGCGATTTACCGATATATCGAAAATGAAACTGTTTCATTTCAGAGAGTAGAAGTAATCGTTCTATTTATTGTTACGGGTGTCTGCTATTTGAACCTTTTTGCTAAATTGAAAATTAGAAACTACTATTTCTTTTAAAGAAACTTATAGAACAAAAATAAAAGTCAATTTAAACGTTGATTTGTAAAGTATATTTACTTATATATTTAGCATTATCACTAGCATTTTATTTGCCTTTATTTTCAGGTTATCGAACGTTGACGATCATATTGGCAATAATAACAGCAGCTCTAAATAAATTAGCGGTGGTCTCTTGATACCATTCTCGGAGATTTCGGATCCAGGATGTTGTTCTTCGGCCTGGGCATCCCCTTCCGGCGAACCTACCCTGTATTATGAGGTGTAGAAAGTTATACCTCTCTGGATGTCTCATTAAATGACCGAAATATTGTAACTTTCGAATTTTTATCATTTTTGTTATTTCTGTGCTCTTTTTCATTCGATGTAAAACTATTTCATTTCTTATTCGATCAACCCAATGTTTCTGTAAGGGTCCAGCTCTCCATACCATACAGCAATGTGGGGAATATATAGCAGCGTATTAATCTGATTTTAAGGTTTAACGTAATATCTCTATTAATTAGAATTTTCTTTAATTTATAGAAGGCGGCTCTGGCTTTTTCAATGCGTATTCTTATTTCTTTATTTATATCCCAGTTATCGTTAACGTTTTCGCCCAAATAGGAAATATTGTGGACTCTAACTCTATTCCATACACTCTGATGTTCAATGGTTGTAACTCCGTTTTGCGGACAACCATAAGTTTTGTCTTAGAAGTATTAAGTTTTAGCCCATATTCATTGCATACTTCGGTTACCCTGTTTATAAGTCATTGCAGGTCTTCTTTTTTGGAGGCAATAAGTACCGTGTCGTCTGCATATCTGAGATTGTTGAAATTAATTCCGTTGATTTTAATGCCTGTATCTTCAACTAAGGCTTCTTTGAAAATAAATTAGGAGTAGATATTAAAAATTAGAGGCGATAGAGTACATCCTTGCCTCATTCCACGTCGTATTTTCACTGCTTTCGTCATATTGTACCCAATTCGTATATTTGCACATTGATGCCCATATAGATTTTTGATAATACTTCTCGTAGGTCTTGTTCATCAATTTCCACCTGTTGCAAGACACCTATAAGTTGGTCATGGTTTACTCGGTCAAAGGCCTTTTCTAAGTTGATAAAACACATATATACCGATTGTTCGATATCCCTACATCTTTGAACTATGACTAGCAAACTAAAGAGTGCTTCTCTGGTTCCAAGGTAGTTTCTGAAACCAAATTGTGTTTCACTTAGTTGTAAGTACTATTTTCTTGTAAATTCTAGAGTGCAGTATTCTTAGAAAAAATTTTAGTGCATCACTCATCAGACTGATAGTGCGATGATCGCTACACTGTTTGGCATTTATTTTTTTTTTTTTTTCAGTATCGTTACAAATGATGACAGTAGCCAGTCTGTTGATATATTGAAGAGGCTTAGAAGATAATGTTTATCCTTATCGTCGAGTAGTTTGATTATTTCGCTAGAAATTTCATCAGGACTGGTTGCTTTCCTATTCTTTGGTAGCTTTATAGCTCTTTCCATTTCATCGAGTGTTATGTTTGGACCAGTCGATATATTTTAAATTTGAATTTCTCAAATCGCCATCAAACAGCTCCTCAATATATTCTTTCCACCTCTCTAATCTGTCTTGTTCATTGACTATAATATTCCCCTGTTTATCAAGCAAACTACTTGTGGTTGATCTATATGTTCCAGTTATTTCTTTTACGTTTTTGTACATATTAAACGTGTCATTCTTTTTCTGCAGTTTTTCTATTTAAAGTCATTTGTTGCTGTACCATTTTCCTTTTGCATTCCGAATTTTCCTTCCGATTTTTTTATAAATTTTATTGTATTCTTCAGTGTTTTTATTTTTCTGTTTTCGTTTGCTTTCCATTCGTCCCAATATTTCATTAGTCATCCATTGTTGTTTGCCCTTATTAATAGTTTTATACTTTTCTCTTGTTTCTTGCAGTTGTTTTAGGCAATATACACTAACCTAATTATATTTTACTTTATGCTTCTATACAAGGTTATAAAAATATTAATTTTTGTAAGTCTTTAAGTTTTATTTTTTTATACTTTCAAAGACTTCAGGCGTTGCGGATGGTAAGAGTAGTTGAGAACGAAAGAAAGTTTCGATAAAATTGGGAATAATCTAAAAAACTCAAAAAAAATGAACCCAATAAAGCGTATATGGCACGGCAGGCACTCATTTGTACAATGAGAATTAAAACCATCAAAAATTTGTACCATAGATAGGTCTTATTTCTCTCTTTTCCACACGTCGCAGCCCGAGCGCCCTTCCTGTTATAAGGGCTTCGGTAATGATTAAAAATCAATGTTTTAAAATTTTTTTTTTTTTTTTTTTTATTAGAATTAACGTGTCTCAACATCTTAGGTCATTGACACGGGAGCAAAGGTTTACAATAGTACTTACAAAGTTATGATACAAAGTTTACAATTGTGAAGAATAAAAATATTATGTAAATTATATTTAAAATTAAACAAGCTCAAAATACTTATCTGAAAATGATAGAACAAGGTTTAAACCTAAATTTAGGTCTATGGTGAATTCAAAAATATTATATTTTAGTTGTGTTATTGAATCTTTAAAATCTTAATTTTGCTAATTTTGCATTTTTTTAGTTTTAAATTGTTTATTACTTGAAAGTAATCAAGTTCACAGAAAAATTATAAGATACCTGTGTGTTCAGTGTGATCCAAAAAAAAAATAAAAAAAATTGTCCAGACCGAAAAAATTGATTGTTACAATTTGACTAAAAAAAAACTAAACTCTTGAATCTTACTTTGGGGTTATATCCTGAAAGTAATTATGCAAAAAAATTTCATGGGAATATTTTTCCGAACGAACAGTAGCTTTTCGCCTTTTCTAAATAGTAAAAAGTTTGATAAAAATACCTGCACAAAAACAAAATATCCATTGATTCTTAAAACCAGAACTGAATAAATGTCTCACATACATCTCACATACCATACTTATTGAAAATAAATTAAATTGTGATTTTTAGTTTTGAATATTATTTTCATTGATCTTTGACTACTACTTTTTAAATTAGAAATATTTATCTGTGTCCTTCCTTTAATTAATTACTTGTAAGAAATTTAATTCTTTTATATTGGTACTCACACTTTTACTCAATAAATTTAATATCAGTATGTTATTTTTGCTTTAAGTTCAAATCGACATAATACATTACAGCGAATATCGCTGACTAAGACGCTGTTTTAGCGACGAATATATCATGTTACGTTCTTTGACTTACTTTTTTTCCGGCTTTTTTGACTCCAAGTTTAGGGTTATAGTAATGTCAAAAACCCTCTTCTCAGCTATTTGGCCAGTCCGTCACAAGTTGAAACAAGTCCATTGCCATTGCTTGCCACACGGACGACGCAATCCGACGTATTGGGAATTAACGTGATACAAAGCTTCGGAAGCCAACTGGATTCTTTCGATAAGGTTGAAAGATTTACCCTCGATCCATTTTGGTATAAACGTGCTCCTTTCATTTGCTTCGTTGGCATCTTCCAAAGACCGCTTGATTTACCGGCCAAATACGTAAATGTGAAACACATTCTCTCTTTCCTTCTCTTTTTCTCCGTTAAAAAATTACCAGCACGGCGGTTTGGTTTCGCTGCAATAAAATTAGAAAATAAATGTCTAGGGACATGGGCGGCGCCTAATGTTATCTCAGCAGTAGTAAAAGATTAAAAAAGTTGAATTAAAAATTTTCAATATGACGAAATTTTTATTTTAAACACAAGTAAGTACTATTGTAGGATTTGACGCATAAAATTTCCCATAAATGAAGGGCTCGGGTGAAGATAATGGTATCTAACATTTTTGGCGAAATCGACTTTTTATATGGAAATAATGGTAAATGTAGCTAGAAACAGATTCCTTGTGAAGATTTATCGATATCTTAATAGATGACGCTACAGTAGCACCCTAACATCCTGGTAACTGACAGTCGTCGTGACGAATATAATGGTATTTGTCATCATGGCGGCGAACAATAAGTTGTTTACGTCTCTGTGTGAACAAAATAAGCGAAATTTGCAAGAAATATGTGACACAAATGGTAGTTCAGAATGCGATGATATTGATAAAGATCCAGACTACAGTTTTAACGAAGATATTGGCAAGAAAAAGGTAAGTTTTTGAATATTTGTCTCCAACTTGATTTAGCTTGAAAATAATGGTAATTGCGTAGATACCATTTTTTACATATAATGACGAGACTAACGAATATAACCAATTCACAAGTAGTTACCATTGTTTTCATCAATTTAATGCTTTTTAAACGCATTTATTTTTTTCGAATATTCACAAAACTAATAAGTATTTTTGAGAAATTTAAACCCAGAATGAAAGACTACATTACGAGCGAGGGCCGAAAGTCCATGAAAACTTCTACAATGTGTATTTTAATAAGTTACGGGAGTGAAAAAGAAGAGAAAATTTAGTGTGAATTTTAATTTTAAATATCTGATTCAGAAGAAACTTTTCGCTTATTCTAAGGGACTTTTGACCCTCGGTAATACTGTAATCTTTCATTATGTGTTTAAATTATCAAAAATACTTATTAGTTTTCTCAGGATTCGAAAAAATGAATGCATTTATAATGCATTGGCCTGAAATTTTCTTGCGCTTAAAAATGTTCTGTTTGTACAAATGTACAATTTCTTTTGCAGAAACATCGTAAGATATGGCCTACACCGTTATCCAACCACAATCCTAATGCAGTATCTGATGAACCTGACAAAGAAAACCCTGTTCGAGGAAGAAAAAGGAAACGAGGATGTAATATTGATCAGCGACAACAAAACACACGGAACAGTGGTCAATCATATACTTGTAAAAGAGGAAAGGGAAACGTTATACCACAAAAATCGATGGGAGAAGATTGTTTGTGCAAAAGAAAATGTTTTGAGGTAGACGAAAGGAAAAGTATTTTTCAGAAGTTTTGTGAGATAAATAATTTTAATACCCAAAATGCGTATTTATTTGGATGCATACAGATTAAGACAAAGGCCCGCAGTACCAAACCAAAGGAGTCGCCTTCCCGAAGGAGTCACTCTGTCGATTATTTAATAACAACTACAGGCAACACGAGGTATCAAATTTGTAAGAAAGCATTTCTAAATATTCATGGACTACAACATAATAGGGGTAGAGTCGAGAATATTGCTAAAAACATCAAACAAGGTTTACTAACGCCGAAAATGGATGGAAGAGGACGTCATGCAAATCACAAAAAAAAAATTTCTAATGAGAACATCCTATTTCTTAAAGAATTTATTGAAAGACTCCCAAAATATTAGAGTCACTATTCCCGAAATGACAACTGTAACACGTATTTTATGACAATGGACTATACAATAGAGAAGTGCTATGAAGTTTACAAAATTGAATGTCTATCGCAAAATCAAGAATGTGTATCTGCTGATAAGTTTCGAAGAGTATTTACTGACGATTTTAATATTAAATTCAAATCACCTAAATCCGATACGTGCCATATATGTGATTCAATCTATGTTAGTATGAAAGAGGCTACAATACAAAGAAATGACGAACAAATTCAAGCGTTAAAATTGAAGCAAGAACTGCATCACAGGAAGGCTAAAGCTGGACCAGACGCGATAAAAAATGCAACAAAAAAATCACAAGAGAGCAATGAAACATATGCAATAACATTTGACCTACAACAAGCATTTCCAACCCCCAAATTGTCTACTGGTCCTACATTTTATAAAAAGAAACTGTTTTCTTATAATCTGGGTATACACTCGTTGTATCCCTCACAGGGATACTTTTATTTGTGGGATGAGTCAACCGCTGCTAGAGGTGCAGACGAGATCGGAAGCTGTCTGCTTAAACACTTCTAGAGGCACAATATTAAAGGACATACGTTAATAGCTCTCTCTGATAACTGCATCGGCCAAAATAAAAACTGGTCTTTGGTTGGAGTGTAGCTTCGTTTACTAGCTCTGTGAAATTTAAAGGAAATAATACATATTTTTCCACAGGTCGGACACACAATGTTACCATCAGACAGAGATTTTGCTGTTGTAGAAAAATACGTACGAGCTCATTGTCAATATGTATATTCTCCAGCTGAGTTGGAAAACATACTAAGAACATGCCAAAAGAAAAATCCATTCATCGTTTACAAGATGAATCAAGAAGATTTTTTAAAAGTGTCTGAAATGAGAAACTATTTTGTACAACCCAAGTCTACACCGGCTAATCCATGTAGTATTAGAAATGCTGTGCGAATGCGCTTCTCTGCTGAGAACTTTGAACAAATCGAAATCGCTGATACATCCAATGGTGAGTTTAATTCATACCCAATTCAAAAAAGAGGAAGAACTGGGATCCTACAAGAACATTTTATTTGAGATCTTTAGAAAAAATATGCTACACGGCTTGGTATTGAACCTAGTAAACTTGAACATGTACTTTCGTGTTTGGATTGGATTCCCAATGTTCATCACGAGTTTTACAGGTCATTATTTGCAAAGTCCCTGTAATGTTTTTCTTATTTCTATTATTGTTTCTTGTGTTTATTTCTAATAACATTTTTTAGTATATTTGTTTCATTTTTATATCCTATGTGCAATTCAATAAACGTAAAAAATGGTATCTACAGTGTTTTTTATTCAAAGTATCGTTTTACTCGTAAATTTAAAATTCGTTTTCAGCGGCGAAGTTAAAATAAGCTAGTTAGAAGATTAACGAGTATACATGTGAAAATACTGCTATGACAAATGTCATTGCAACAGAGCAATCAATCGGTAAACTTTTAAGTTCAATTTCTGAACATTTGTAAAAATGTGACTTACCATTATCTTCACCCGAGCCCTTCAAATATATGTTCATATATATAAATTCATTTATAGAAATGTAATATGTAACAGTGTTTAGCAACACATAATGTAATAACCTGCTTGGGCCCAAACATGAATTGCAATGATTTTTTTGTTACCAATCAAAAGAATGTTTTAATTTGGGGTTACCCATCATAAAAAACAAAAACTAAAAGAACCCTTTTGGTTTTTTCAAAAATTATAGCATCACTAGTGATACTTTGGGTCTACGCTGACAATAAAAAAATTAATATTCACTTATTATTTTTATTGATGAAATTTAGTAAAACAATTTCTATTGACACTACAACATTTGACAAACGTCAGGTTGTGGCATCCAGCATACCTGCAATTTGATCTTGATTTTTGGCTTTTAAAAACGAATACTGGGAGGTGTTTAGCTTCCTTTGACTGTGAGCGGTTATCAGGGATTGGTTCAGTATTTCTTCTTTTTCTGGTTACATTTTCATTTTCTTGGCCACTTTCGTCGGATGTGGGTTCACTTCTGTTCTTGGAATACAAGAGCGACCTAGCAAGCAAAAACTTAAATAACAGGTAATCTTGAATATGTTTTTTTAGGAGTTTCTGCAGCTAAACAATCTTTCTTGTATTGTATCCAACTAGCTGCAGCACAAAAATCAATAAAGGCGTAAAGACATCGTATTTTCCATTTATTTGTTCTACTGCTTATAGGGTACTTTGACATAATCATATCCAGCAAATCTACTACACCCATGCTTCATTGTAGTGCTTAATCAGTGCTGGACGATTTATTTATATGTATTTTTTATCTTTTACTGACCAGCGCCTACACAATCCCAAGGGTTTAGCTCCAAATGCTGATGAAGCCATATAGATTGGTTTGGAATCAAATCATTTTGTAACAGCTATTTTGTTGTCTTTGTTAACGAGCATATCGTGGGAGCCTCTTCCTTGTTCTTCTTCAAATGCCGTCTCCATCAATGGAGGTTAGCGGTTATGGTGGCAAACGTTTGTCTATCTTCAGCTGTTCTTAAGAGTTCCTCAAATCCAAGTCCTGTCCAGTTTCTGATATTACGTAACCAGGACAATTTTTTTCTTCCAATTCCTCGCTTTCCTTCTATTTTGCCTTTTATTATCAACTGAGGGATGTAGTATTTCTCGTTGCGCAACAAATGCCCTAAATAACTGGTTTTTCTTCTTTTGACTGTTCTCAATAGTTCTTTTTCTAAATTGAGTCTCGCTAGTACTTCTTCATTTGTTTTTCGTGCTGTCCAAGGAATTGTTAAAATTCTACGGTACACCCACATTTCAAATGCCTCGATTCTATTCAGGCTCTTTATTTTTAAAGTCCATGTTTCGACTCCGTAGAGAAGAACAGACCAGATAAAACATTTTACAAGTGTTAATCTCAATTTAATATTTATATGTGTATCGCAGAATAGAACGCGCATCTTAAAGAAACTATCCCTAGCTTGAGCAATTCTCGCTTTAATTTCTTGTTCTGGGTCCAGCTTGCAATTAATCCAACAGCCAAGGTATTTGTATTGGTTTACCTGTTCTAAAATATTCCCATTTATTTTTATAGGTAAGGGGATATTCTGTTTTCTTTGGATCACCATTACTTTTGTTTTTTTTTCGTTGATCTTCATTCCAAACTCTCGACAAGCATCCTTAAGGTGGTCTATAACCCTCTGTAAGTTTGTGTCTGTATCAGCCAGTAGGACAGTGTCATCTGCATATCTTATGCTAGATATTGGTTCTCCATTAATTTTTATTCCTGTGGAAAGGTTTTCCAAGGCTTGCTTGAATAGTAGTTCCGAGTAAAGATTGAACAGCATAGGGGACAGTATGCATCCTTGCCTTACTCCTTTATTTATACTAATATTTCTAGATGTATGATCGTCGATCCTAATCTTGGCACTCTGCCTCCAATATAAGTTCTTAATTAGTCGGAGATCTTTGCTATCCAAGTTGATGCTCTGCAAGCCTCTTCCTGATTTTCTTAAATCTTTATCTGTCTTAAATGTCACATCAGTTTTTGGTATCCTATTTTTCATTAGCGTTTCTGTTACATAAAGCTTCCGTGAATGTAATGCATCAATCAATATTTTTGACGTAAAATATCTGTCAACAAAAATAGATACTCCTACTGGCAGAGTATCTGTAAGTTTTAAAACAACCCTTCCCCGATATCCAGCCGTTTTGGTGTAAGTACCAAGCTGGATTCAATAAATCTGTCTTTACCTTCATACATGTGAAAATCAAGTAGAATCCCCCCATAGTCGTCATGACAAAATTCTTCAATCATACAGGGTAAGGTTTTTCTCGCACAAACTGTCTCATTATTTCCTTTCCATTAAAGGAAATCATTTGCTCATCGACTGACACTTTTTTAGTTCTTTCATTATTCAGACAAGCCCTTTGAATTTGATTCAACAATGGTCTTACTTTCCAGAATCTATCACTTTCTTTACTCTCCTTGGTTACAGAATCATCGTCAAAAACTTTGAGTCGTGTTTAAATGGCAAAAAAACGATTTCTTGACATGTTGTCTGAAACTATTGGTACCCTGGTATCCATTTGCCAAAACAGTCGGATTCAAGTTTTTTTTAATTCCTTCGTAATTGTGTACAACGCCATGGATTCAAAAAAATTGCTGTCGATGTATTTATTGACGTAGTCAATAGGTCTTGGAATATTTTCGGGATTCAAGGGTTCTTGCACAGAAGGTTGATATTGGGTAAATTGTGGTGTAAAATGTGTTCTCTTCCATTCTTTTCTGTCTTTTTTAGGAACAGAATTTGCCGTGTTCTATCTATCTATCTATACAGCTGTCTAATTTTAGATATAGGCATCCTTTTCCGTTTTCCACGTCTTTCTATTGTAGATAGTTTGTATCCACTTCGGGCCTGCGTGTTTCTTGCCGTGTTACTCTCTTTTAATAGCCGTGTTGCCAGGAGCATGTCATTATCCGAATCATCGTCGGATATGTCACTGATTTCAGCGTGATTGTCACTCCTTTCTTCCTCACTTTCAATAATTATTTCATTCTCATCTAGATTTCTAGATTCATCCCATTCAAACACATCATCACTGTCAGAAAAAAGAAAAAGATCCACATCAGAGTCATCTAAATTCACATTATCTGCGATTTCCTGAAGTTCAGCCGCAGTCAGCCACCCTAAAAATAAAAAAAATATTATAAAATACTCTACCGTTTATGACCCAAGGTATCATCAATGATAACTTGTGTTTAGGGCCAAAGAACTATTGTACCTATTATCAGTTTATCACAATTTCAATTTAGTACCATTTTTTAACACTAAAATGCATTGATCAATTGATCATACACAGAAATATGCTAAATATTACGTACTTACTTTTATTATTGATGTTTTTTAGTGTCTGCCATGATGTATTTACTTACTCACAACAAAAGTCTGACTAACTCATTTCAATGGAGAAGTATGCCACGGCGCATTTTCTACGCATAGTAGATGCTTAACACGGGCGATACTTACGAGCAGAATAACTGCGTTTGCCGTCGAAAGCAAAAAAAAATGGTTGAACCGTAGTATCATATAATATGATACCTGGGGTCCAAGGAGGTTAAAAGGTTTGATAGCGTTGATTATGATACATAATATATAGTCAGCGAAACTCTGTCACTAGCATAGTTTCACATACTTGAAACATGACACAACAGATATCACCATTTTCTTTGCCTTTATTCCTATTCGGGGTCAGATTCTTTTCATGGTAGCATTTTTCTTTCACTTTTTTTGAAATCTTTTTGTCACACAACATAACACTCGCTTCTTTTAAGTTCATGAATGTCGCTGTAATTGTGCTGTATGCTTCTCTATCTATTTTTCAATTACTCTGTAATACCGATCCTAGCTACTTGAAGTATTACTTTTCACAATTACTTTACCAACAAAGTTATCATTTTATTTGTAGTAGTTATATCTTGAAGGCCTTGTCCTAAAATACAATTATAGTCACGTTGAGGTATTTCATTCATTGGAAATGTAGCTTCAATAGTGGCAACTTCATAATGTTTTCGTCCTAATATGTTGGGAAATTTTACACAGGATTTTTGTCCATTTTTTTCTATTTACCACAATGAACATGTCGAGTCTTTTTTCACAACTTTTTGCTGCAACCTCATACAAGTAACTGTTTTATCTTATTTTGTAAATTATAGTATTTCACCATTTTGTAACGCGATTGTAGCTTTCGTCTAAAGATGTTAGAGAAATCTAATGAAATATAACGAAATCATTTATAATAGTACAATTGGCTTTTATTATTCAGCTGCTACCCAATGAAACACCTTTTCAATACACACACATTATATATATATATATATATATATATATATATATATATATATATATATATATATAAGAAATTACTGGATATTAGTGACTGTCAATATAAACAAACAACACAGTTTATTAGGGTTGCAATCAGAAAATTGGCCGGGATGTTAATGAAACACTCTTATGACTTTTCGTCTAGCTTTCGGAATCGTTTTGTTCCTTTTTCAAGACACTATAATAAGAAAAAAGTGTAAATATTTATAAAATATCACAAATCTTCAGTGCAACTTACTAGTCGTTGAGATTATTTACAAAAGCATAGACACTCAACATTAATAACAACACACATAAAATATAAAATAGTGGACAAAATACATTTAAAATTTTTTAAAATTTAGGTACAAGTAGTAAAAATTTTGTTGTCATCTTTTACTAGTGTGTTTTAACTCTGGCACATAGAGAACAAAAAGAAAAAATCCTATGATTAAAAAGTAATATATATATATATATATATATATATATATATATATATATATATATATATATATATATATATATATATATATATATATATATATATATATATTCATGATGTACCTATACAGATATAAATATATATGTATATGTATATAAGATATAAAGGTATTACGATGCAGTTTATATTAAGGTCTCGGGGGAACGCATTACCTAATTGTAAATGATTAAACCAAATACCCCATTTTGCTCCGACAATACGCGCATAGTTAATTACCTACATGTAAATAAAACGTAGACATGTTATTTACTTAAGAAGCAAGATAGGTCGATTACTTCCAACGCGTGCCAACTCATTTAACGTTTATTACCCACTATTGCTGTTTCTAGTAAGGACGAACCACGGTGGAATACGAAATTTTCACGAGACCTAATTTGACGACTTTATGGCTGACTCCGAGTCATTCTGAGAATGTAGGATGCATGCAGAATAGGAGTTTGCTGAACTTATAACTGTCGTTAATTATTAGTGAGTTTTATATCAAGTAACATAATATTTTAATTACTTTTATCTTTAAGAAGCGAGCAGTTATTTAACAATAATCAACAGATAATCTTCACTAATTTATAAAACAATAAAACAACCTAACAATAAAACAACACTCTTCTTTATTGCCACGAAATTCAATCAACTTTGTATGATTCTTCTAAACATTAGCTTCCTGAGAAACATGATAATTTAAAACTTTTTTTGTGCTCTTTCCTATCCCTACAAGAGCAGTCTTTCTAAGATCGTTAATTCCTTAAATTCCGTTACCTTGGATTAATTTTTTAGTGTTAAAATCTACAAAGGTATATCAAATTCAAAGTAATGGTCAAATTACTTGTTCTGGACTAAAAATTATACGACCAACAAAAAGGTATATTTATAATATGCAATATAGACTTAAAGCTAAAAAAGCATTGAATAGAAAAAGACAATGTGTACTATTAAACATTTTACAAGAAGTCGGTTTACATGAAAAGGACAATGATCTGCTAAATAATTTGTACTTGAACCAAAACGCCACAAATAGACAGGGGTGTGTTTAATCACCCCTACTATTAAATCTATATTCCAAGTTCCTTTTAGTGTCTCTATTTAAAGAGGCACTAAAATATTCCAGAGACGAAGGCCAGGTGAACAGCGCAAACACCAACAGCATCAGATACACCGATGATACGGCGTTGATTGCGGATTCGGTCTACAAGGACTTATCAATAGAACCAAATCGGTATGAGAGTGATTCGGTATAAAAATAAACATTTATAAAACTAAAGTACAACCATTCATATTAAATAGGCACATTTTAGAACAATTTATTCAATCAATCTTAAATATATATTTAAAATGTGGATCTACCAGAGGATCCTCAAGATTTCATGGATATCGCATACCTGAAATGAAAAAGTGCTGCATAAAATAGGCAAGAAACGAGAACTTTCTAACAAAGTCATAATTAAAAAAACATAATACCTAGACCAAAAGATATTAAGACAAGTAATAATAGGCCCAACAAATAGAAAAGAGAAGGTTATTTTCATTCCCACTTAACGATTGTTCATGGTACATTAAATAACTCATTAATAATTTTAAAGATAAACACGTCCCACGTGACACAGAAATATTTTAGGTTAGGTGAACTTGATAACCCTATTATCGGTATTTCTCTGCCGTTTGAAGCAACAAAAATTTATTTGTTACAGATGAATCTGTGTTGCACCAAACAGAATAATTGGAGCCATGTGAAAATGTGCTTCCTAATATGTAAATACTTTAGATAAAAACATAAATGTTGCTTTCAAAGACGGAAAGGTACTTTTTAAATAAGAAATCACAGATTTTATAAAAAAAAATTTAGACATCTCCTTGTTGTAGCAAAGTCTTTTGTTGAACATGAAGGAAGACCGTACTAGTTTTATAGTGTTTACGATAGTTGTCAGAAATAAATAAATATTTACTTGGATAAAAAAATTAAATAGACATTTTTTGTATTATTTTTGACAAGTTTCCTTATAATGCATTGTTTTTCAGCCATCCCGAAAACTAGACTTTGGGTATGATTTATGAACAGTTCGAAACAAAACGAAAGTTCCTCTTTACAAAAAATCGTACCTAAAGCACCTATTTTTGGGTTGAAACAATCTTGAGTATCTACGTAGGTGACCTTAACAATAATACAAACTTGTATTTTTTATGGCAGCGTTTGTAATATAATATTTAAAAGTGTTTTCGCTTTTCCATTTAAAAAAATGGAAATCAATATTAAAATTAACGACGAATTGATTCCATATGAGATAAGTAAAGCTGCTAAAACGGCTTCTTATGAATTATTGCCACTATAGTCTAAGTTGTATGAATTAAATCAAATAATTAATTAAGAGTTGTATTTTTGAGAGGACACAATTTTATTTTTTTGATATGTTGGGGATAAGAATAAGCCCAAATTTAAATTTGTGAGGTTGCCCTGGGAATCTAAGAAATACAACTAAGCCCTAAAAAATGTAATATTTTTTCAATGGACTAGTAGACGTCGAATAATATTAATATGTATAAATTATGATTATTATTGTGTAATTATTATTCATAAAAAAAATTATTCACAAGAGCAATTGTTTTGTTAAAAATAATTTATAATAAAAAGTACATAAGTAATGTATCTATTCAGATTTTTTGAACATATTAAACGCCTGTAGAAAAATATTGTACGAAACACGTACAGAAGGTGATTTTACGGGAAACTTCCTAATAATCCCTTAAAATAATATCAGTTCATTATTTCAGTTCAGTTTTGGAACTTCTTACCTAAATAACTCTTTAAATCTTGGATCGTAACATTTTAAGTTAATCCGTTAAGGTTTCTAAACGCTTTAAAAAAATCAGGCAGAATAGTATTATTTTTCCATGAAAACCAACAAAAAACGCTCAGATTCCTGGCATGAAACAGTGAATGACTTTAATCTGTAATATGGTCAATCAATCTAGTCGATCAATGAAGTGTCCCTTCAAAGAAACTGATTCAGTATAGATGAAAAAAACTTTAACCTTTTTTCTGTTAGATTTCGGATAATTCGGAGCCTTAGCTGTTAATTTAAAAAAAATTGGAATACGAGTTTTTAAATTATTGATTTATCAAATATGAATTTTTGATATGATATTGACTGTCTTTTAAGCCCAATCACTAAATTAAGCTATGGTATTACACTGTTTTTTTAAAGTATAACTCCTGGATGTGAACTGATAGCTCGTTAAAAGTTTTTGGCGTTTTGTTTGACTGATGAATACGTTTTGATAAATTTTTATAAACATTAATCGTCGCCACTTTATTTTAATATTATATAAATTGGACAGCAAATTAAGTAAATAATTAAAAAAAATCCAACACACTTCCCTTATTATATTAAATAAAACAGAATATTGTAGGCTCTGGTCACCAATGTCGAAAGAAAAAACCAATAAAATTAAAATAATGCTGTAACAATAAAACACTGAAAACTTTGTTTTCAAACTTCCACAAAATTTATTTTAAATTCTTATCACTACAGATGTTTTGGCTGATTGCCTTTCTCAAGTGATCTGTTTTTGGTATGGGTTTACACTTTATAGTCTCTAATGAAATAGGTTGAGGAGGGAAGAACTGTTTGTCTCAAGCTGGTCATTCATATCTGTGTTTTTTAATTTGTTGATTTCCATAGATTCTAACAAAGATAGCTTAAGGCATTTATTTTGAATGTGGAGAATTTTAAATTCGTCATTAAAAGAATGATTATGATCTAGAAGGTGAAGTGCGTATGTAGAATCTGTTTTTCTATTATTGAAAGCCCTTTTATGTTCTGCTATTCGTTTATTAAAATTTCTACCTGTTTGACCAATGTAAGTTTTTGGGCAGTCGCCACATTTAAGTTTGTACACACCACTGTGTAAGTGTTTTTTATGTTGGCTCTTGTTGTTTTTAATATATTTGCCTACGTTGTTATTTGTTCTGAAAGCTAATGTTATTCCTTTCTTTTTTATGTGTTTGGCTATTTTTGTTGATATTTTGCCTGTATATGTAATCGAGCAGAAGGTACTGGGTTTTTTCTCTGGTGGTGGAAATACTAAGTTCAGGGCTTTCTTTTGTAGTTTTTGATTTAACATTTTATTAATCGTTTGTTCGTTGTATCCATTGTTTACTGCTATTTGCTTAATGATATTTAATTCTGTCTCAAAATTGTATTTTGACATAGGAATTGCTGTTAATCTATGTAACATACTATGATAGGCTGCCAGTTTATGTTGTGTGGGATGGGATGATGAATTGTGAATAGTCGTGTCAGTATGGGTAGGTTTATGAAATATGGAGAAGTCATGTTTGTTTTTAAGTCTGGTAATTCTTAAATCTAAAAAATTTATGGATTAATTTTGTTCTGTTTCTATTGTAAATTCAATATGACTATGAAGAGAATTAATATACGATAAAAATTAGTCGAGTTGCCTGTTAGTTCCTGTGAAACATACCAGTACATCGTCTACGTATCTCCACCAATATAAAAACTGTTTGAATATGGGATGTTTTAAAATCTTTGTCTCTAGATGATCCATAAATGATGATCCATTGCTATCAGATATATAGCTATATTGCTATAACCTAGGCAAATATATTAAAAACAAGTAGTGGTAAGAATTTAAAATAAATTTTGTGGAAGTTTGAAAACAAAGTTTTCAGTGTTTTATTGTTACATAAAATGAATTTCCATCAAGTAACGGTCGAATCCATTAATTATTTAAAATAATGCTATTTGGGTTATATCAATAACATAAAGAGAATACACCACGTATTGTTTGAAAGTCATAGACATATATAATTAGTGTGTAATGTATATCTGAATTTTTATTATGAATTCATCTTCTTCAAGTGCCATCTCCGCGGTCGAGGTCTGCAATCAACATAGCTATTCGCACATTTGATACGGCTGCTCTAAAACGTTTATTTGATGTATATCCGTACCACTCTCTCAGGTTACACAGGCATGACAATTTACGCCTCTCCATGCTTCTCTTTCCTTGGATCTTTCCCTGCATAATTAGTTGGAGCAAGGTGTATTTCTGTCGCCTGTAATATGTCCGAGGTATTCCAATTTTCTTGTTTTAATTTTATTTAAAATTTGTATTTCTTTATTCATCCTTCTCAGAACCTCTTTGTTTATGACGTATTCTTTCCGCAATATTTTCAGAATTCTTCTATACACCCACAGCTCAAATGATTTCAGTTTTTTCATTGATGTCGAATTCAAGGTCCAAGATTCCATTCCAAAAAACAAAGTCAAAAAAACATAGCACCTCGCAAACCTAACTCTTATTTCCAATTTTAAATCCCTTTTACATGGCACTCTTCACATTTTGTTGAAATTTTCTCTAGCCTTTTCTATTCTGATTTTCCCAAATATACATATTTGTCCACATGTTCGACGTGGGTTCCGTTTATTAGAAGATTCTCGTTATTTTTTTGAGTTTTCAATATTCTCAAAAATTTCGGCTTCTTGACGTTTATTGTTAGACCGTACTCTTATCCATAGTCCGCTATTCTGGTCACAAGTCTCTGAAGATCTTCAATATTTTCGGCTAAGATCACAGTGTCATCCGCCTATCTAATGTTGTTAATGGGAACTCCATTTACCTTTATTCCAGCTGTTTTACCTTCAGGATTTCTTGGGAGTAGGCTTTAAAAAGAATTGGCGACAATATGCATCCCTGTCTCACTTCACGTCTAATTTCAATTTCTTCTGACAGCTGTTTGTTAACACGTCCATTTGCTCGCTGTTTATAGTATAAATTTGATATGATCCTGAGGTTATTTTAGTCAATTTTCTTTGATTTCAGGAAATTCATTATTTGTTCATGTCGTACTTTATCGAATACTTTATTATAGTCAATAAAACATCTGTATCTATCTTGATTGACGCCCAGGAATCTTTGTATCAGTATATTAAGTGAAAAAGCAACTACGCGTTCTTAGGCCTTTGCAAAAACTAAATTGTGTATCATTAACGTTTATGTCCAGTTTGTGATATATTCGGTTATGGATGACTTTTAGTAGTAACTTTAGCACATGAGACATCAAGTTAATGGTGCGGTAATCGCTGCATTCTCTTGCGATTTTTTTTTGGGGAGACAAATAAAAATCGGCGTTAATCACTCTTTGGGTAATACGCCTGAACTATAAATTTGGTTCAAGAGTGCCCCTAAGACATCAATGTGCTTCTCATCTAAAATTTTTAGGATTTTCATAGGAAGCATGTTAGGTCCAGGGCTTTTTCCACTCTTCATTGTTTTTAATGCGTGTAATATTTTTTCTTTTGTAATATATGGACCCATTTCTTCTGACGTAAGTTCTATGTGCTCCGGATCTCCTCTTTCGAACAGTTCGTCGATGTATTCTGTCCATCCTTGTACTTTCTTGTATAGTAGTCCCATGTCTATCCAGAAGTGTACCAGTGAGATTTTGTTTTCTTAGTCCTGCCAGTTCTTTAACTTTCTTGTGTAGGTTAAACAGATTATATTTAAATCCGTAAATTAATTTTCCGAAACCAAATTCAGATTTCTGCTTTAATCTGTGCCTTCTAAGAATTGCAAGGCAAAACAGACGTTGATAA
Organism: Diabrotica undecimpunctata; assembly: GCF_040954645.1. Classification (NCBI taxonomy): domain Eukaryota; kingdom Metazoa; phylum Arthropoda; class Insecta; order Coleoptera; family Chrysomelidae; genus Diabrotica; species Diabrotica undecimpunctata. The sequence continues at coordinate 39,651,942 of NC_092808.1, read as the reverse complement.
AGATGTTAATAGAGACAATCTAAAATGGCATTCCACAGCATATCTCCTCAACTAAGCTTAAATCTTTTACGAATTGGTTTCTAGTACCAATAAAGAGTATACCAGAATAAAAGGAAAAAGACAGTTAAGATTTGATTTCACGTATAGTGCGTCTGTTTATCTGCTTATACGTATTTCACTCTAAAATAGTGTAGTTCTGAAGATCCCTTTTAGGATTTAAGTGTGATTATTTGTAATGTAAAACATTAAATTCTGCGTTTTCTATTCATATTTCAAATGCCTCGTATTTGTTAACACAACACAAAAATAAAATTTCGTGTCATAGGTTTTAAATATTGATATCTAAAAATAAATATTTTACTACTGTTCAATAAAAGTGATCAGTTTTATTGATCTCTCGAGAATCGTAAAAAATGGCAAAAATAGCGATACGTTAATTTATTTAACACCTTTATAAAAACTGAGTTTAGTCTATGCAAACTACAAAAACTGTATATGAAAGCTGCACACTTTGCTTTTGAAAGGCATCTTGACTTTTGTCGGTAGGACATTTGAATCAAAAGATATCGAGTTTTTACCGTCAAGCTGATACAAATTTTATTAAATATTGATTTCGCGCGCGTAGCTTACATGCAAAATCGACGGTCAATTTAAACGTTGTTTATAAGAGAACGGTTCATTCTACAGAAAAAAGCTAAAAAACCTTTTTTTTTAATTATTTTAGCTACATTTTTTATTTTAAACAGTTTTTTCTACGGTGAACATTCTTTGTAAATCGATTTTTTTGCGTTTTTACCCCCTGTTTGGGGGAATCCCCGGGGTAAAAGTGGCAAACTTTTTTGCACCTTTTTTGTGGTTCCAAAATTGGCATTCTCAGCCAAATTCAGCTTGTTTGTATGATTTTTATTACTCAACTCCCTGACGACTGGACTATAATCAATTCGTGTGAAATGAATATTACGGATGGTACATTCAAACACTAATTATTTATCAAATACCATAAATGCGTGAAAATGTAAACTTTTTAGTATTTTTACAAATTTTAGGACTTATACGCAATCGGAAGATATGAACTGATCTAAACCAAATTAAAACACAATATTTACATGCTCTAATTGAAGACATTACAAACTATTACATTACTAAAACATATAATTCAACAATTTAAAACATAATTACAAAATGTTGTTTTTTTCATATTTTGTCAAAATTTAGGGCCTATGCGAGACCGGAAGGTGTTTACGTTTTGGAAGGATTTTAATCACCTTTTTTCTTTTTTCTTTATATAATTTACGCTATTCACTCTTTAATTTCGAAAGAAAAAAAATTGTTTTTGGCCTACCCTAATATATAACACTCTTTTAAACAAAATATCTTCTTGGCTAATAAATATGAAGTTTTAAATAAAATCATGTTCTATTCAGAAAACATTTTATTTTAAAATAGTATAGGGATACTTAAAAACAGCGATTAAGATTACTTTACATTACTTAAAAACTAAAAATCTAACATCGAGTTAATCAAAAAAACTTACAACACGAAAACAAGAAAAAAAACAAAGAAAAACAAATCGTTAAAAACAGTTGAAAAGTCTCGACAAGTCGACAATACTCACGCTTGCAATAAACGCTCAGTGGATTAAACTTGTATGTACCACTTTATGATGCTATTTTAGTTTTTTCATCAATACTTGGTGTTGCTCGTACTGAGAGCCACCATCTCACGTAAAGTTGCCGCTGTTGCTATTTCGAAAGGAATTTTGCTTATTTTAGCAATATATAATATAAGAGTACAGTAAAACCTCGTTATAACGGACCTCTATTTAAAGGACATCGGATATAACGGACAAAGAATCTGGTCAAACATAAAAAAATTAAAACGTACTGTTAATATTATAAATACATGCTTTACCCATCCCTTAACACTGTATTTTACAAAGAATTTCAATATAATTTAGCACAAGAGGACACATTTCTAATAGTAATATGTATAGTTTTTTTGCTCAAAGATAAATAAATAAATAAAGCATTTGTAAGAGAAAGATAATATTTTATCGTAAACATATTATAATGTATGTACACACATGAGATATAAATTTACACATTTGTAGGCAAGGAACAGAAAGTAAGAACATCACACACTATTAGGGGATTCCCTGAATATAATAACGCGTAGGTTTCTATGATTATATGGGCATTTATCACGCTGACCGGAATTCAGGCAACTCTACAGCAGTTTGACTTGTTTATTCGTTCTGCATATTTCAATGAACTCATTAAGTTTACTGTATGTCAGTAAATAAGTTAAAATTTTCGCAATCCTACCCTTTTAATATGGACAAACGAAAAATAATCAACTCCACCTGCAGTTTTGTTGAGTAGATCGAGTAGCTCGACAGAACCGTTGCCGGTCCCAAGCCAGGATAAAGGAGGAGGAGGTCTACAGTCAGGTTAGCACCCTACTGATAGACTTTAAAACCATATAGCTCATAGCAACAAGATTATGCCTTATGGAACAGGAATGATCTCATTAGAGGACAACGAATTTATAAAAAACAACGTGAAATATACTTCGCATCGGTACTTAAAACGTAAAGTCTCTACGCACAAGAGAGCAAGAAATTACAAAAAAGAGCTTAAAGGATAAAATATAGGCATATGTGCACCACAAGAGACGAAGAAAAAAGGAAAGGGTCAAATTATGCTAGATGATCTGATGATTTACAGTGGTGTCGCGAAAGAAACCAGAGCCAAAGAAGGAGTCGCCCTGTTGATCACAAAAAAATTGTACACCAAGTACAAGAATGTAAATATACCTCTGAAAGAATAGTAAGTGTAAAACTTAAACTGGGTGTCAAACCTCGAAATGTGATAGCAATCTGTGCACCAGAGAACAACAGAGATACCACCACAAAAGAAAAATTCTACGAACACCTTCAGACTGTAAGATTTTAATGCCAGTATTGGAAATGATATAACCAGGAATAAAACAGCGATATAGCGAAATTATCAGAAATGAAAACGGAGACCTTCTGACGGACCTCTGAAACATAAACGAGATACGTATTAATAATACATTTTTCCCTCACAAATACACTTTTGAAAACAGTAGAGGACACAGATCTATGATAGACTTTCTGTCGAATATAGAGTTACAACCCTCTTAAATCTTGGATGTAAGAGCACTAACATCAACAGAAATGGGAAGTGATCATCAATTGGTATTGTGCAAAACACACATAAAACACACAATAAAAGTCGAAAGCTTAAAGGATGACTTCACACGATACCCATTCCAAAAAAGAATAACCGAAAAGAGCAGAAATACATATATCACAGAAAATGATGGAGTTGAAGAAAGAAGGGAAAAAATTAAGTCTAGTATCTTAGCCTCGGACAAGGAAGTTCTTGGTGAAAGAAATATAAATAAAAATAAATCATTCCCAAGGTGAAGAACGGGTCCATGGTTCTGTACAGAAATGAAGGAAAAATGTAAAGAAAAGAAAAAAGCTTACCTGAAATACATGTCAACCAAGACACAAGAGGCATACCATAATCACAAGACAATTAGAAACGAAACACGTGCAATTGTAAGAAAAATAAAAAATGATTACTGGGAACGCTTTTTGAAGGAAATGGAATATAATTTTTACGGTCTTCAAAAGGAAATATGGCTCTTCATAAGAGGTCAAAGAACGGAGGTAAAGAAACTAATAGAACCAAAACACATACAAAAGGATACGTGGATTGACTACCTAAAAAAGCTATATGCAGAGGAATAACAGACGACACTAGGATCGGAAATACCAGAAATTACCACAACAAATGAAGAACTTAACATAAATGTACAGGAAGTTTGGAAAATACTTGAAAACCTGAATAACAGAAAAGCAACAGGTAAAGACGGGATACCAAACGAGTTGATATCTTGTCTTTACCTGCTGCTTCACAATGACAGAACAATTAGCAACATAAATAAATAAAATTATCAGCAATAAAAATATTATATAAAACACAATGAAAAACCGGAAGAATGAAGAACAAGCAAACTAATTCTACTATTCAAAAAAGGGGATAAAAAACAGAGAGAAAACTACAGAGGTATAAACTTGTTAAATACTACGCTTAAACTTACAACTCAAATTTTACAAGTGCTGATAAATCAGAGGATAAGTTTATCAGATGAACAACAGGGTTTTCGTAGTAGAATATCGTGTACAGATGCAATATTCGGTTTAAAACAAATTACTGAGAAATCGCTAGACTATAATAGACCAGCATTTCTGTGTCCCATTGACCTAAAGAAAGCGTTTAACAGACTAACACTCAAAGATGTAATCCATGTTCTGTATTAGAAAGAAGTTCCCCTAAATATTATAAAAACTATCGATCTACCAAAACAACAAAATGGAAGTCGGAATAGATGGACAACTTACAGAACCTATAGAAATAGGCAGCGGACAAGGAGATTCATTGAGCCCCATGTTCTTCAATTTGATCATGGATAAACTCATTAACACCGTTGACAAAGAAAGAGGATACATAATGGAAAACAAAGAAATCAGAATACTCTGTTACGAAGACGACGCAATATTGATAGCCTAAGATGAAGATAGTCTGCAAAAACTGGTCCACAGATTTAACATAAGAGCAAAAGAATTTAATATGACAATCTCATCCCAGAAAACTAAAATAAACAGTAGTCAGCAAAGAACCAACCAGATGTAAAATAAAAATTTATGGCATCAGTATTGAACAAGTAATAGAAATAAAATACCTGGGAATTACACTTTTTAGCTATGGAGTCCTGGACAAAGAAGGCTACTAAAAACAAAAGAGATGAGTGTACTGAGAAGAATTATAGGAAATCCGCTGAGAGAATAAACACAAAATAAAAAAAAGAATAGAATAACCACATAAGAAGAATGGAGAAGACCCGCGTCGTCAAAATAGCAAGAGATAAGTCACCAATCAGCAGAAGAAGTATGGGACGACCGCGCAAAAAGATGGAGTGACAACCTTCTATAGAGGTATCAATCTGCCAATGAACAAGCAGAATTGCTTATAAAGAGGAAGAAGGAGAAGAGGAGGAAAATAATCAATCTAATGATCAATAATAAACTAGAGATTATACAAAAGTTAAAATCTAGTATATTTTAGCTCTTAGAAGGTATGGTTCACCTTAGATATTTTCAAAAATTAGTTTTTCACAGAAGTTGAACCTTCAATGAGAAAATTTGAAGGGAAGAAACGCTTCTGCTTACCCCTCAAAACATATTTTATGTTCAGAAGATGGCAACTTTAGCTGTATGTTTTTGCCAAAAAATACAAGATTGCTTATTAAACCCATGAATCAGAGAAGAATTTTGGCAACCAAACCAATATATCACACAAAGTTTTTAGACGAAGAAATGGTTGTATTGCACGATGGAGATAATGCAGAAAATACAAGAGGGCAGCGTACCTTGCAAAACTTAAGGTCTTACAATTTAAAATCAACAATGTTTAATTTTGCTGCGGCATGGGAGGAGGTGAAAGAGCAGATATTAAAAAAAGGATGGACGAATTTGTTTAATGGTCAAAATGCAGAAATAGATTTAGAAGGGTTGAAAGTTTCTGATTTCGGTAGAAAAATAATTAATAATGCCGGAGAACATATAGCTGAGGAAGATGTTTTACAATGGCTAGAAGTAGATGAAGGTGATGAAGTTATAAAACAAAAAAATTAGGATGGAAGTGAAGATAGCTAAGAAGACGACAAAACAACACTGTCAAAAATAAAGTTATCAGAGGTAGGATCGCATCTTGACTAAATAATAACATTTATTGATTATTCATCAGATAACAAACTTCAACTGTAATCTACGCATTTTTGTAATTTTAGAGAGTTGATCATAAAAAAGATACCGAAAATTCAAATAAAACTTGATTCCTTTTTTCAAAACAGGATTACCGACAACAAGCGCGTCGATATCAACAGCAACGTCACTTAATGATGAATGTCCATAGACAATTAAATCGAACTTTGTTTGTATTTTGTATTTTTTATATATATCTTAGTACAGTGTACATACATATTTAAAAAAAAACAAGTTTTTTAATTTATTTCAAATAAATTTTTATATAACAGACTTTCGGCTTCAAAGGACACCCCTTCCCCTAAGTATTCCGTTATATCGAGGTTTTGCTGTATTCACTTAGGGACCAATAAACTTTAAATGGTTAATCTAAAATTGTGGTTAATTCCCAATAAAAATACTTAATTATATTAAAATGCCACAATAAAATAGGATCACAACGGTTTGTTTTTCGTTATTAAACAAATTAATCTCTTAAAAACTAGCAATAGATTCTAATGATAGAAATGTGTATTTCCTAAAAAGAAAAATAAATCCAATTTCTTTGATTAATGCTGCAGAAAACCCAAAGATGATAAAATAATGGCGAAATAATATTCGAATACTCGAAAATACTACCTCCGTTCGTTTATATACCGCCTCCAGCTTTACTAAGCCGAGAAAGATCTGCTTCAAATACGAGAAATCAGTTAATCTTATCATCATTTTCTCTCCACATCGACATATTTCGGTATTTGGTAAAATTTATGTTTTTTCCAACTTCGGTCATAAGTAAAGGACTGCGCAAATATATATTTTGTACAGAAGACGAAGTGGTTGAAAAGAGAAGCTATAATTTAAAATTTAAATATGAATAGCATCGAAACTTTTCAGTTTTACAGAAAGAGCTGTATTTATTCTTAGCTTTGAGTGGAAACCGAATATTGTTTAGCCCAGTTAATGTCAATAGTTCGATCAAGATAAATTTAGCAAATTATTTAAATAAAAATAAATATTTTCAATTTTTATTTTATTTTGTTTAACCCTTTCAGTACCGCTTTTTTTTAGCAAATGAAAAAACATTTTTTGACTAAAGTGTACTTAAAACAATTCATATAACACTATAACACTACATTTGTACCTAAAAGTACTTAATAAATCAAAAAAACTAGCGCATATGATACATAAAAAAGCAATTTTTTCCTTTTAAAGGCACAAATGAACATTGCACTTCTGACATTTCTATCTTGATTTTCCTATACAACCCGGGTTTTTGCATCTTAAAAGTAAAGGTAGCTGTATATGCTCTGAAAAATGTCCAATATTATCAAATTTTACCTCAACAAGAGGTCTAATTTCAATGTTCTGGCGTTTTGCAGCGACTACTTGATTAGATAAATCGCTTCAAGGTCTTCCCCGTTTTCGGATATTAAAAGAGCCATATGACACAATTTATTGTATACAACATTGAGCAAATCGGTCTCCTGGCCTTCTATAGACGCCTCTTGTCGTTGCCATGTAGGTATATCCTACTTTCGTCGGAGAATAATACCTGACTCCATTAATAGTCGTCCCAATCCAGATGTTCTCGAGCAAATTCTAATCGCCTTTTCTTCTGGACTGCAGTTGGCTTTTGACCCGTAGCTGCCCTTTTTGGTGTCAGATTGGCTGCCTTCAGTCTCCCCCTGACTGTCCAAATAGTGGTAACTACAACTCGGACCTCGCTAAGCTCTTCTTTGAGATTAGCACCAGTTAAATGTCGATTTCTCAGGGACTTCAATACAAGAAATCGATCATCTCTCTCCGTTGTTATTCGTTTACGGCCTCCTCCTTAGTGACGGACATAATCAGCAGTACCTTGGTACTGGTTTATTAGTTGTCTGGTCGTAGTTGATGTCGATGTACTTTATGTAAATAAAAAAAATATTGTAAATTTATGAATTATAGGTTAAACATGAGCTGTTACAAAGAAATATTTTAACAATAGTAAAACAGAAGTTAAGATTATCTAAAAAACTGGGATTAAGTAATACAAATCTTAATAATTGCGAATTATTTATTTAAAATACTGGTTTTTAAAGACTAAAATCCTTCGACGGCTCGTTTGATAATTGCACTGAACAGCCTTAACTGAATATTACGTTGTATTTCGCCGTATACCATTTTCCAATTACAAATATTAAAAACAAACACAACCCCAATTCAGATTTCGTGATTCCACTCAAGTAATACTGTCGACTTTTAAGAACATTTTCTCGAAAATAAACAACTTTATTATAACGAAGTTAATTTAAACTCATACAGAGCGGTAGATTGCCAAAACTCATGCAAAGGTATAAGAAAAATATAAATTTACATCAAGCCCTAACTGCTTTCTGAACCAAAAAAGAAAATTTGATAAAACATCTCATGGCTCCGTGATCCAATTTAAACAAGGTACAAGGAAAATAGGTAATGCCGTTATTTTCGCTTTTCTATGCATATAAGGGGAGAACGAAAACATCGCATTAGCTGAGAAACTGGATCCCGACTTGATATTTAATCAAAAGCTACAATGAAAGGATAAAATGCAACAGGAGACGCATTTTAAAAATTCCTATTTTGTCTCTAGATTGGAAAATACGATCAATTTTCGCATGTTACTTATGTTATATAAAAATTGTATGAAAACATAAGCTATTAATAAAAACTTTAAAACGCGGTACCTAATACCTAGTCACTTATCGCTTTACGCAGAAGTTTTATAGAATATATATTTCGGATGCATGATATTAATCAAAAATAGTAACATGATATAAATGTTAAAATTATAATGGAACTATTTTCACTTAAAAATCCTTTTTTTTGTAAAAGATTAGCCCCCTTTAAGGTTTCTAGTTTATATGTCCCCCATCTCTAGTTTTTCGTAACATATCTTCTTCGTTGTGGTCGCAGGATTAGTAGTTGCGTGCTTATTTTCATATACTTCGTCTGTTGCTCTTTATTATTAAAACCGTTTTTGTAGCCTATTCTTTTAATTCTCTATACGCCTCTCGTAGAGCGTTTTCCCAACAATATTGATATCATCAGCATAGGCAAGGATTTGTACTGGTTTACTATGTATTAAATTAATGGTTGTGATTTGTGACATACGTATTACTATATTAAAAGCCAGATTGAATAGTATACAGGTAAGAGGGTCTCTCTGGTGGAGCCCGTTATTTATTTTAAAATATTTAGACAGTTCCCTCTGAATTTGTGCTCTACATTCAATTTGTTTAAGAGTTAAATTTGTTAAATTTGCCAACTGATTTGGTGTTCCTAGCTCTTTAATTGTTTTGAACATTCCTCTTCTATTCACAGAGTCGTATCTATGCCATACTCCAGTAATTGAAATAAAAAATATCAGCCTAGTATTTTTCTACTAGTCGTTCTGCATATAGTGCCATATGGTAACATAGATCTGTGGAAAATATTTTATACGCTGCATTTAGCATAATTCCTATGTGGTTAGAGCATTCAAAGATATCTTCTTGTCTGTGTATGGTGAAAAGTATTCCAATTTTCCAATCATTGGGGAGGAATTTCTGTATCCATATTGCTTTTATAGGCTGAGCTGTAGTCCCATTATGGTATCGTGACCACCTTCTTTATATAATTCAGCTGGGAGATTATCTATTTAATAGATCTTTCCTTGCTGTTAATTGGTCTATATATAATCTACAACCTTATAAAGTTTGTCATAGGCCATCTTCGAGTTTAGCGTCTATAAGAACATTTAGCAGTTTTTTTTATTTAAGGCATCTACACCCCCTTTTGTAAGATTGTACCATAATATAATTTCTAGTTTATTAGTGTCCTCGTCCATAACTCTAGCGTGGTGTATAAATGAAAACAAAAGAACAGATTCGTTTTTCTTTGGAGTGTAAGACAATAATGGCGTAGATGTTTCGTAAAACCGTATAAGCTGTTTACAACTTCTCTTGTTTTATTGGTTAAAAATAGTAGCGAAATTTTTCTTTTTATCTATTTTAGGGTAACATCAAAAGTTAACTTATTGTTCAGTAAGTAATTAGCTGGTTCTACCGAACTGTAACAGTTATGAGCTGTTACATTTCTATTCGAATTATACAGTGGCTTCAAAAATCTGATGACTGCTTGAGTTGGAATCGATTTCTTTCGTTCCTTATTAGAAACACCGTTACCATCGGTTTACTTTCCAGCATATATATATATATATATATATATATATATATATATATATATATATATATATATATATATATATATATATATATATATATATATATATATATATATAAATAGAGAGAGAGAGAGAGAGAAAAGAAAAGAAATTTAATATTTGCAGATAAGTTAAATAGTAAACTCTTAAATATTGGGGAAATCTGCAAAAAAGACTCTAATGAGTATCAATTATTTCGCCGAACGTTTTTGCCAAAGAGAATTAATTTGGCTTCTTCAGAGCTGAAAGAGAATAAATTATAATTAGCTACTATATATTATCTATTAAAAGCATTATTGATCTTACCGTAACTTAGAAATGTAGAGTTAGAATGTTAAAAAACTTAGCTAGTAACAACATAGTGGTGTTTTTTGTTACTATGTGCAAAAAAAGTTTTTTTAACGTTGGAAATGTATGGTAGCTTTGAACTTAAAACGCAAAGGTTTACCCAAGGTTAATCAAAAAACCTAATGTAACTACATTTAAAAGGAGGTAATTCTTTGAATTGTCGGCAATAACTAAATTTTTGATTTTCAGAAAGTTTAAAAGTGAGGTTTTGTTTTAACCAGAACGCATGTGCTGACAATTTAAGTAGTTCTTTTGAATCTTTATGTCGTTAAGGTTCATTGATAAAACCAATTGAAATTAAATCCCAGTATAGGGAAATATTATTTTAGATTTTCTTTTTTATATTGTTCATGTATTTTTATAATAATATCTTATTGAGATGTATCTAAGAAAAGCAAGGGAATGTTATGTTTTTTAGTTAATGAAAATTAATTATTAAATTAGGTTAGTTTTTAATGGATATATCAGTCAAGTTAGTTATCTGTGATGTTGTATTGTTCTTGGTGTCTGATTTAAGTAAGAAGTGGTATATATCGCTTAGATTCTTAATGTCGCTCTTAACATTGATGGAGAAATCGTTAAGGAAAATATAAAACATTTCAATGAACTCTCTTTTAGATTCATAATTATGTCAATGGTTATGACCCCTACATCCAGTTCACTATAGAGAGGGAAGATGGTAATTGGTCCGTCCCTTTCTCGACATAAGGATGATCAGGGAAAACAACAACATTAAAATAGATTGGTATCAAAAACCGACCCATTCTGGTAGATACCTTAATAACCACTCTTACCATAATAATTCTACCAAAGTCAACTTAATCAAACAGATAAAAAATAGAGTAATAAAACTATCAGATCCTTCATTTCACCTCACATTTAAACTTTCTAACAATCAAAAATTTAGTTATTTCCGACAATTCAAAGAATTACCTCCTTTTAAATGTAGTTACATTGGGTTTTACGATTAACCTTGGGTAAACCTTTGCGTTAAGCTACCATACATTTCCATCTTTAAAAAAAACTATTTTTTTTCCACATAGTAACAAAAAACACCACTATGTTGTTACTAGCTAAGTTTTTCAACATTCTAACTCTACAATTCTAAGTTACGGTAAGATCAATAATGTTTTTAATAGATAATATATATATATATATATATATATATACCCGGTATTTAGGCGGCACACGCCCTTCCGGTAGGGATCTATGGAGGAGTATCACCAAGCCGCAAGCCCTTATCTCTTGCCGTACTGCTCCACCATAGGCCGATCAGATACCAGCATATTCTAGACTAAGCCGCAGATTCATTTAGAATTTTAAACTGCTGCGTTAGCCTTTTTGTTTTCTGTACACCGAGCTGGGGATTGAACTCACATCTCTCGCAGTGAAGCGAAGGAGAAGCCAGCCGCCCAGCCCGCTTGGCTATCCGATCGACCAATAGATAATATATGGTAGCTAATTATAATTTTTTCTCTTTCAGCCCTGAAGAAGCCAAATTAATTCTCTTTGGCGAAAACGTTCGGCGGAACAATTGATACTCATTAGAGTCTTTCTTGCAGATTTCACCAATATTTAAGAGTTTACTATATATATAATAAGAAAAAGGTTAATGCGAGTTAATAGTAAAATAAAGGTAAAAGGTATCGGCATATCCTTTGTTGCGAGCTGATATATATATATATATATATATATATATATATATATATATATATATATATATATATATATATATATATATATATATATATATATATATATATATATCATTGAATAAGTATAAAGTACGAGCATCTTTCAAACACTAAATTTTCAAACCCTACTTTGTTTGGCTTATAAATTTTAGAAACGCACCTACGTTGGAATATTACTAGCATTTCATCTACCCATGCAGAAGTATCAACGATGTAGGACTTTTAAGCAATTTGTACAAATAAGCTCAAAAATTCGTAAATGGCTGCGATCTGAATGTGTAGTCAAAATGAATATTTTTCCTTTCTTCTCTGTTCGTCAAATTATCACATCTTATAGCAGCTAACAATAGTAAGAACCTTATTTTAGAAAAAACTACTCTAAATATCTCTCGACCAGTACCATCCGTTGCAAACATACTTTTGACGTCTTCATGATTACCTTTAAAATGGATGTGTGCAATAGAACTCATAGGAATGCTCGAAACTAGAACGTTTATATTTTGCTTTCATATTTCGCAGGTTTTAATTTGTATTTTCGATACGTAATTGGCACATGGCTAATAAAAATATTTTTCAGAAGCAGGCACTACATTTTCTAGCGGTGTGCGTGCCATAGATACTTTTATATTTTTACAGGTAGGCGTATTCAGCACATTTCGAGAAAAATCAACCTTAAACCATTTGAATCAATTTTTTTTTCGTGGTAATAATTATCTTCTCCCTCACTCTCGTTCAAATAATTACTGCAAGTACTTGGTCAGGTGAATTGTATTCAGAAGTCGCTGTTCGATTAGTTTGTTTTATTTCTATACTATCATTGTCACTAAAGTCTATTTCACTATCTGAATCATTTTCACTTGTTATCTCAAAAGCTTTGTCCACTACCCAACTCTTGATACCAACGCAAGCATGTTTAATTGAATTCTTGAAGTCCAAAACGTTACGAGATCTAGGACACCCATGGGGAAATGGAGTCTATGAGACTCCGACGATTACGTTAATAAAATATTTTACATGTGAACGATAGTAATTATTCGGTATACGAGAACTGCCTAAAAGCCAGGAAGGTACACGAATTCATGGGACTAAAAAATATCAGTGAAGGAAGACACGAAGGTGTAAGTGGAGCGAGGAGTCTTGAAGACTCCGTTTCACCAGATAAGGGTTAAAAGGAATATATCGTGATCCGATTCAGTATTTACATTTACAGTAACTATACAATCTTCACAATTTGTATACACATGATCCAAGATATTTCTGTATATGAAAGTCGACCTTTTAGGTTTAAGTTTTCGAGAGACAATCCATAAGATGCTAGAAGACAGGCAGTACATGTGTCTGAATTATTTAGTGTCATGGAATTTACAATAAAATCACCTGTTAAAAATATAAATGGATTTAGTTTAAAATTTAAATTCAAAATAATATAAAGTTATTTATAAAACACATCAAGTTTATCTTTAGGAAATCTATAGCATACTAAAATAATTGTGTGTTGATTTAAATTATAATACCCCTTCAGTCCACATACCTCAATATATTTTTAAACACAGTACTGATCTAGTAAAATATGTTATTCTGATAAAATATGTTATACTCTGTTATTCATAAGAATGTTTATTCTGGGATCTACTAGAAGAATTTACAATTTTAAAATTTGGAAAACTATAATTATTCACCTCTTCATCAACTGATCACGCCTCAATGGCGAAAGGCACACGTTTGGCTGATCCAATTATGTTTACAGCAGAATAAACCGGCATTTTCTTCTTGCTTTACTTGCCACCCTGAAATTGGTTGTTTTGGAATTCGAATGTTTTATCAAACTTGCATCTGTAAAACAAACCTGTTTCGTCTGAGTTATAAATTCCTTCTGGTGAAAACAATTTTTTTCCAGTCCTCTCAAACTACCTCATCCTCACTCGCACTCTCACCACATACCAACTTCATACTAATGCCAAACCGTTTTTTTTTTAATTTGTCAGCCAATCACTGTTAGTACTAAAGTCTTTATAGACTATATGACTGACGTAAGTTAAGACCTTCTCTTAGAGGAAAGTTCAACTGATTAGAATATTTTTTCTTTGGTATTCCTGAAACCATTTTAGAGGACATTTGTCAAGATCCAAAAAATCAAATTTCGATCAAAATTTTTTGATGAAGTTGCCTTACATAAAACCGCTAAAATTGTATCCTTGCTTTTAAGATTGGTAGACAGCTTGCTCTTTGCAATGTCTAACATTTTTGCAAGTTAACTTTTTTCTTATTTTCTTTTTCCACAAGGTTTATTAACTCAATGATTTTTCATATTGTTTTGACTGAAGTTTTTTTTGTAGCCTCTTCTATATTTAACAATAAAACACTGAAAACTTTGTTTTCAAAACTTCCACAAAATTTATTTTAAATTCTTATTACTACAGCTGTTTCGGCTAATTGCCTTTCTCAAGTGATCTGTTTCTGGCATGGGTTTACACTTTATAGTCTCTAATGAAATAGGTTGAGGAGGGGAGAACTGTTTGTCTCAATCTGGTCATTCAGAATTATATCTGTGTTTTTTAATTTGTTGATTTCCATAGATTCTAACAAAGATAGCTTAAGGCCTTTATTTTGAATGTGTAGAATTTTAAATTCGTCATTAAAAGAATGATTATGATCTAGAAGGTGTTCTTTTATGACACTTTTATGAATGATTATGTTCTTTTAATGACGAATTTAAAATTCTACACATTCAAAATAAAGGCCTTAAGCTATCTTTGTTAGAATCTATGGAAATCAACAAATTAAAAAACACAGATATAATTCTGAATGACCAGCTTGAGACAAACAGTTCTCCCCTTCTCAACCTATTTCATTAGAGACTATAAAGTGTAAACCCATGCCAGAAACAGATCACTTGAGAAAGGCAATTAGCCGAAACAGCTGTAGTGATAAGAATTTAAAATAAATTTTGTGGAAGTTTTGAAAACAAAGTTTTCAGTGTTTTATTGTTACATAAAATGAATTTCCATCAAGTAACGGTCGAATTCATCAATTCTTCTATATTTGATAGGATTAAACTAAAAACTGAACGTAATTAATGTGTCATTAGAAAAATTGACAAACATGCTCAGTAATCACAAAAGGTTAAAAATTTGGCAAGTCCCGAATGCTTTATTTTACTTATTATTCTTTATTTTACTTCTGATTTCGTTATTATTGTATTTATAGGTTAGATCATTTTACAAAGTTAATTTTATTCTTTGCTATAAACATATAGTTATCAGGTTATTATAATTATACACTTTTTATAGTTTTTCCATTAAATTATAGTTAATTTTAAAAAGCTTTTTTGTTTCAGGTCCGGATTTAATATTCTCCCCAATAACCAACTCGCAAAATAGCTTGCAGTTCTAAAACTGCTGACATATTTTTAAAATATGTGTAGCTTTGCACTAAAGATATAATTTAAGATCAACTTTTGTGCCATCTAGTTTGGTAAATTCTTAGTTTAAGCAACAAATTACTTATGATAATGATATGTATATATAGAGAATGTTATATATTAAGATACTAAAATATAGGTAACAATCATATTTTTTTATTAAAGATAGCATATTTTAAAGAGCTTAAAACTTAAATTGCTGATCATGTAATTCTAAAAATATATGGAAGATGAAATAGGTAGATAATATATGGGCGATTACGTAAATACATAAAAGGCATTGTTAGAATGCTGACATAGGATGGAATACAATAGTCTAAATTAAAGACTAGTAAAGACAGCAAAAATACTGCTTATGTCCGAAAATGGCTAGTATAAATATTACGAAGTAATTTTTTGTTTTGGCGCGATTTAAGATTATTGACATTACGTAATTTCATTCTTGGTATATTTAAAGAAATAAGAAACATAATCACATATGTATATCCAATACGATTTTTTATGTCTTAACTATAATTAGCATCATTTAATAGCCGATTGCGACTCTAGCATCGAGCAAAAAGACAAAAGAGGGAATGTAAATGTAGTGGGGGCAAAAATATTGTTAGACGGAAAGTGCCATTTTAAGAGGCCACATTAAACAAGGAAAGAGAGTTTCTTTCCTTGATTAAGAAATCAAATTTAGTTGGGTTATGTTATTGTTTGTCCCAACCGTCACATGAAATCTTATTTATATTGAAGTTTTTTAACAATTGTGTCACATTTTAGACTATTATCGTTAATATTTAATTAAAACTTTCTCGTCTAAGACACATTCTGAAAAATATTTTATAGATACTGTTAATAAGTGCCGGAAAATTTAAATTTGGCGTCTTTGTATTTCCGGATATGTCCGCCACATTAAGAGGCCAGTTTTATGATTTTTGGTCTTCTTTTCATAACGTTTAGGCTTAATCTTTTGGCTTTTTGCTCGATGGTCTCTAGATGGTTTTTGGTTTTAGAGTTGTTCGGTTGTATTTATCTTAATGAATTTGGTGGTTTAATGTGAATAAACTTTTATATAGCTTAATAGGCAATCTCCGAAATTGTATTTTAAAAATTTTTAAGTCTTACTAACCAGTTACTTTTTTCAATGTACATAAGCTATTTATATTCTTTAATAGGGTCTATAATGTTTAATTGACACTGACATTGATAACAACTATCACTTTATCGCCCTGTCCTAATGAAATATAAAAACGCACTTTATGTAAAACATTCTAGAAATATCTAATTTGTGAGCAATTCTCACATTGCATTCTAGACTAGGCGGGATCTGTAGAAATTCAGACCATAATGGACATTTTCCATAGGAAGCTATTTTTTTGCTGAAATGCCTTCAGGATGTACCCAATATCGATAATCACGATATGCGCCAGTCGCAAACCCTGTACTAAATTTTTTATTTAACAAAATCTGAAAACAATTGAAAATTTCTCATTTTTTTGCTCCTATTTTCGTTTATAATTCAGAAAATATTGATCCTAGAGAAAAAATTATAACAAGGTAAAAGTTTTGTTATTCAATTTTACACAATATTTCGTTAGCTAGAAATTGAAAATTTAATGTTTATTGTTGAAAAAATAGCAATCATTGGAAAAAAACTACAAAAAAATGAAGTTAATTCTTTAAATGTTTTCGACTTTCTAAACTTGACTTACAAGCTCCATATTTCGCCTAGAAAAACTTTTTGATATGTTTAAAACGTGTGCTAAATTTTGTTAAGATCGGTCGGATAGGTTTTGCATAATAATTTTGCAATCCAGCCTACTGGAAAAAAATCGCAAATTTTCAAATTTAAGTAGGCCCTAAATAAGGCTCTCAGATAGTTGCAATTTTTTTTACATATAATAGAAGGCTCAAACTTTCAAAAGCTTTTTGTAAAATTCAAATAGGTTTACTAGGAGAGCCTAGAAATTTTTTTAAAGTTTTAAACATTTTTTAGGCTTATAAACAAATTGAATAACTTTACGAGCTTTAAACATATCAATTTCAAAATTTATACACTTAAAGAACATTAAAAGACGCTTCTTTAAAAAAAAACGATACATTCGGCTTACTGGTTGCCGAGATATTGAAGGTCGAGGTCAGACCTGAAAATTCTTGTCCTTCCAAAAAAAGAAAAAGACTTTAAAAAAAATTATTGAAGATTGAGTCAAAATAAAGTTTATTTATGAAAAAAAAAATTTTTTTTCGTTCGCCTTTGTTTTAACAATTTAAATTATTTATTAACAATTTATAAATACATATTTGTTTATCAAAAGTAACAATTTACTTCAATGTATAAATTGCAAGCTCAAAAAAAATGTATGAAGAAAAAATGCACGTACTTGTTTAACATACAATTGTTTATTGCAAATTTCCCAATTTTACAATTAAAAATGGAGTTTGAAAATATGATATTTGAAATCCTTGTCGTCCGAGACATCGACTCAAAAAAAAGAGCAAAATTGGTTAACAAGAAGCTGAGGTAATGCAATTTTTAGCGCGCGCTATGATTTAGAACTCGCCGATTCATATTTCGAGTGAATGTCCCCCACCACCATTGCTCATGCATTCCGAGCGACATTTTACGTAAAAACGGTTTTTTATTTGCCTTTTTTATGGATGTTGCCATAAAGCGCATTACGTAAAACTTTTCATATAAAAAGTACTTGACAAGACGAGGGTATTTGTTTAAAAACGAGCCCTCTATCACTTATGGTTACACGGCAAATGTTTGCCAACTTTGACCTTTAATATCTCGGCAACCAGTAAGCCGAATGTATCTTGTTTTTTAAAGAAGCGTCTTTCAATGTTCTTTAAGTGTATAAATTCTGCAAAAATAAATTTTACAAAAAGCGTTTGAAAGTTTTAGCCTTCTTTTATGTGTAAAAAAAATTTGCAACTATCTGAGGGCCTTATTTAGGGCCTACTATAAATTTCAAAATTTCCGTTTTTTTTTCAGTAGTCTGGGTTGCAAAATTATTATGCAAAACCTATCCGACCGATCTTAACAAAATTTAGCACACGTTTTAAACATGTTAAAAGGTTTTTATAGGCGGAATATGGAGCTTGTAGCTCAAGTTTAGAAAGTCGAAGTATTAACTTAATTTCTTTGTACTTTTTTTCCAATTATTGCTATTTTTTCAACAAGAAACATTAAATTTTCAATTTCTAGCTAACGAAATATTGTGTAAAATTAAATAACGAAACTTTTACCTTGTTATAATTTTTTCTCTAGGATCAATATTTTCCGAATTATAAACGAAAATAGGAGCAAAAAAATAAGAAATTTTCAATTTTTTTCATATTTTGTTAAATAAAAAATTTAGCACAGGGTTTGCGACTAGCGCATATCATGATTATCGATATTGGCACAGCCTGAAGTGATTCCGACCAAAAAATAGCTTCCTATGGAAAATGTCCAATCCAAAACAGATCCCGCCTAGACTATTCAGCTTTATTCAAAACAGAGTTATTATCCTTTCGATAGTCGTGAGTATGCGGTACATATAAATACTTAAACTCCCACCATTGTATTTGTAAATTTGAGGGAGTGGAGCTCATGCTTTTATCCATTTTTCTTTTTTAGTAATGCTACTCCGTTGTCCAATTTTGTCATTTAAGGTCACTGTATTCAAGTAATTATAAACTCTATCGTATTTGGTAGACACTTAACTTTGATAATCCAGAAGATATCAAAGCATTATCGAAGTAGAAATATTATGATTATGGATAGTGATTCGAGTGATAAAAAAGATGGTAGAATAAGCGGTGCAGTAGACTAGAGCGAAGCTTTATACTTTGTGTTTTGTATTTTTAAAATTTAAATAATGTTTTTAAAAAATTGAACAAAGTAATTTTATTATTTAATAAAATATCATTTGGCAGTTAATTTAATTATTATATAAACTAAATAAGATGTTTAAAAGTAACAATTGTATTTATACAAAATTATTTTAAAACAAGAAGTGTCATAAGAATATAAACACATGATTCAATATTGTTATCAATTGGATGACATTTATGGCTTTTAAATTTTGACAGTCGTTGCAAATCGAATCTTATGATTATCCTTTATCGTTTATAAATAAGGAATTTTCAACAATCTATCGAATAGAACAAAATAACTTAGAACGAGATCCTACAGCATATACAAGGAATAATACGAGGAAAATAACAATACCATACATAAAAGGATTATCGAAAAAGCTTAAAAGGATAGGAAATAAATTCAACATTCCAACAACATTCAAAACAACAAACACGTTGAGATCTATTTTGTCGAAAACCAAACCTAACAATGAACAAGAAAGGACAAAGAATTGCATTTATAAAATACCTTGTGAATGCGATCAGTTTTATTTAGCTGAAACATCAAGGCCATTAAATGGTAGAATAAGTGAACATCAATTCTATATTAAAAATAGAGAATTTGATAGATCTCAAATATGTAAACACGCATGGGATAATGAACATAGGGTTCAATGGAATAATTTAAATACAGTCCTAAAAGAAACGGATGGTAAAAAGAGAAAAATCAAAGAAGCGGCTCTAATTATGCTAAATGAGACCAATTGTGTCGCAAATTTCTCGGCAGAATGTAGTAGGATCTGGTTACCCATATTGAAAAAGGAAGTTATTAAGAGGAAAATACCAGTATTGGTAAGTCAGTAACATATAGAAGATACATCATTTATATTTTTTAAATAACAAACATATAAAATCAGAATTTGGTGTTTATTGAAGGTAAATTAAATGCACGACCAAACACTTACCATGTCGGGATAGTAATATGAGGTTTTTTTCCTGGTTTTTCCCTCATAATTTACTATGGAATCACTAATAGGAAAATTTTACTGTCATTAAGGCATGTGTTTGCCTTTCTAAAGACGAATTACATCATCATCATTATCAGTTGCTCGACAACCCTTTCTGGGTCCTGGCTTGTTCTAGGATTTTCCGCCATTCTGTTCTGTTCCTTGCTTTGTTTTTCCAGTTGGTAATCTTAAGTGTTTTCAGATCTTGCTCCACTTGTTCCATGTATCTAAGTTTGGGTCTTCCCTTTGACCTTCTTCCTACTGGTGTTTGTCTCATAATATGTTTTGGTGTTTCAGTCTCCAACATTCGTTCAACATGGCCCATCCAGCGCAGACGTCCGATCTTTATGGATGTTATGATCTCGGGTTCGTTGTATGCTGTGTACAGTTCAAAGTTATATCTTCTGCGCCATATGTCATTTTCTTTTACCCCCTTATATATGTGTCTAAGGATTTTTCGTTCAAATGTGCCTAATAGGTTTTCATCGCTTTTCGATAGTGTCCATGTCTCTGATCCATATACAAGGACCGGTTTTATCAGGGTCTTGTATATTTTGCATTTGGTGCTTCTTGTGATGTTGTTAGATCTTAGATGTTTAATTAGTCCATTATATGTTTTATTAGCGATATGTATTCTTCTCTTAACTTCTTCACTGACATTGTTATCTGCGGTAACTAGTGAACCTAGGTATGTAAAATTTTTCACGCTTTCGATGTTATAGTCTCCTATTGTCAGATTCTGTAGGTTTCTTTGGCCTGTCGATTTACTGACCTTCATGTATTTGGTTTTTATTTCATTAATGTTTAGGCCACTGTTTTGTGCCGCTCTTTCTATCGCATTAAATGCTTCTATCATCTCTCTTTCGCTTCTGGCTATGATATCAACATCATCTGCAAATGCCAATATTTGTACACTTTTTGTTATTATTGTTCCTCTGGTGTTGACTTTTGACTCCCTAATTATTTTCTCTAATGTGATGTTGAATAGAATACAGGATAGGGCATCTCCCTGTCGTAGGCCTGTTCTCACATGAATTGTATCTGTTAATTCGTTTTGAATTCGAATTTTGCTTTGTACTTTAAGTGTTGCTTTTATGATATCAATGAGTTGAGTTGAAATATTAAAGTCTTTCAGTGCATGAATCAGAAATTCTCGATGGATGCTATCATAGGCACTCTCAAAGTCAATGAAAAGATGATGTGTGTCTATATTAAATTCACTAGTCTTTTCCAAGATTTGCCTCAAGACGAAGATCTGATCTATTGTGGACTTCTGCCTGCGGAAACCACATTGATATCCTCCAACTATTTGTTCCGCATATGGTCTCAATCGGTCATACACAATATTTGACAGTATTTTATATGCCACAGTCAGTAGCGTTATTGCTCGGTAGTTTTCACATTGAAGCTGATCTCCCTTCTTATGTAGTGGAATAATTACTCCGGTATTCCAGTCTTGTGGCAGTTGTTTATTATTCCATATGTTCACTATTAGTTCGTGTATCGCATTCAATAGGGAGTCTCCACCTTCCTTTATTAATTCTGCGCTGATATTGTCTAATCCAGGTGACTTGTTGTTTTTCAGTCTGGTAACTGCTTCTTGCATTTCAGCCACTGAAGGTGGGGTTGTTTCTCTGTTATCCGTTTTATCCAGTATAATTCCATCATATAGTGGATCTTCGTTTTTTTCAAACTTTTCTTTGAAGAATTCTGTCCATCTTTGTAGTATTTCACTCTGTTGAGTTACTATATCTCCTTCTTTGCCTCTACACATCATTGTTCTTGGTTTAAATTCTTTTCTACTTTTGTTAAGTTTTTGGTAGAATTTTCTGGTTTCTGATGGTTTATTTAGTTCTTCCATTTCTTGGAGTTCTTTTTCTATGTGTTCTCTTTTCTTTCTGCGATGTATTTTCTTCTCTTCCCTCCTTAGCATTCTATATTCCTCCTCTGCCTTTCGTGTTCTATGTCGTTGTTGTAGTCGTTGATATGCATTATTTTTCCTCTCTGTTATGTTGCGACACTCTTCATCGAACCACTGTCCTTCAGTTGATTTGGTCTTTTTTTGTAGACCTAGGATCTCTTTGGCCGCGTCTTGTATGATGGTTTTACACGCTTCCCATTTTCTGTTTATTCATCTGTAAAGACGAATTACATGCTATGATCTTTTCTGACGGATATTCTCAAGTTAAAGTTGATTTCATGTAATCGAATGAACTATCTTATAAGTAAAGTCGTCCCAGGAACGCAACTCAACAATATTGGCAATATTATTTTAAAGTCGTCTATTTTAAAATGTATAATATATGTCCGAATTGTCAATATAGATGAGTCAAATAAAATTAAATTATTAGAAGAATTTTTCACTAAGTAACAAAAAAACAAAATTTGTTTAATTTACTAATGTTTGTATTTTGAGAGCGATTTCCGAAGTGGAAATTGAAACGTCAATAAACGAACTTTAACCTTTAATTGTCGCTTATTCCCATTTAAATAGTAATTAAATCAAATCTTTTTTTGACAGATATTCTTTTAATTATTTACTTCTCGTTTAATGTCTGTAGTTTGTTCGTTGTTTTTATATTACTTTTCTCAAAAAGTATAGCA
Source organism: Diabrotica undecimpunctata (assembly GCF_040954645.1). NCBI lineage: Eukaryota > Metazoa > Arthropoda > Insecta > Coleoptera > Chrysomelidae > Diabrotica > Diabrotica undecimpunctata. The sequence goes on along the minus strand of NC_092808.1, from coordinate 39,628,976 downwards.
GCTTCCCTAAAATAAATTATAGACGACAGTTACATCGATAAAGTGGCGACTATTCAGGAATGTGAATGGAATTCTTATTCTTATTCATTAAAAACAAAAATGCTACTGAACCTCTAAAAATTGTACGAACAAGTTGAATTTTGCGAAGAATGTCAATTTTGGGATCCCAAAAAAGATTCTGTAGGCCATAGAAAAAAATGTTTCAAATAAAAAATATAACTGAAATAATTTTAAACAAAAATGTGTATTAGCATTTTTTCTGTAGAAGAAACCAGTATCTTGGAAACAACGCTTAAAACGATCAGCGATTTTCAATGTCAGGTATGCGCGCTAAATCAGTTTTAAATAAAATTTATATCAACTCGACTGAAAAATTCGATATCTTTTGATTAAAGTATCCCATCGACAACAATCCAAATGCTTTTTAAAGGCAAATAAAACAGCTTTTATACGCCAGTTTTAAATTTTTTCGCAAATAATATCAGTATCTATAAACGTGTTAAATAAATAAACGTTTAGCGATTTTTACCATTTTTTATGACTCTCATGAGAACAATATTATTTATCACTTCCGTTGACCGGTCACTATGGAACTTTCATTGTTAAATATTAACCTTTAAAACACATAACCTGAAGCTCCGGTTTTAAGATTAAACAATAAATGTGAGGCATTTAAAACATGCCTAAATAGCGCTAAATTTAAACTTCCACATTACAAACGATCTAAAACGTTTATAACTGCTTTTTTTGATTACACACCTGAGTTTTTTGTAACGACAAAACTTTAGCTATAAATTCTACCTATTAGGTTTTAAGAAACCAGATAGACTTTATTCTCATTAACAAAAGATTCAAGTACAGCTTGACTTTGGCGAAGACCTTCCCAGGAGCACACGTCTCATCAGACCACAACCCACTAGTGGGCCAGATAGAACTCAAACTAAGGAAACTCATCAAAAGTAAACCTAAACATAACCTGGATTATGGCACTCTAAAAGACCCTGTAGGTCGTCAGAACGTAAGAGATGTAATATGAGAAAAAATAGAAACCGCTAAACAACAAGAACAGAGTGTAGAACAAAAATGGAGTTATATCAAAGACGTCATGCTAAATGCGGGAAAAGAATATCTGGGAAAGAAAACAAGATTAAAATATAAAGAATGGATGACATTCTGCAGATGATGAACAAAAGAAGATGAATGAAAAACAGGGACGCAAAGGAATACCAAGAAATTAACCAAACAATTAAAATAAAATACAAAGAGCAAAGGAGACATGGATGCACGAAAAATATAAACTTATCGAAGAGCTTCAAGTGAAACACGATCATATAAATATCCATAGAAAGATTAGAGAAGCCACTGGTCAATACAAGAAGAGAAACACGCACCTCCTCAAAAACAAAGACGGGAACCTGGCGACACTAGTTAAGAAGTTAGTGACCTGGAAAATGGACATCCAAGAACTTTTCTGGGACCACCGAGGTAACCTTTCAGAAATAAATTGCATGACAGGGCCGTTAATACTAGAATGCGAGGTGAAAGCAACTTTAAAACAGTCTAAAAATCAGGTCCGGACGAAATCCTCGTTGAACTTATTAAGGTAATGAGTGAAGTGAGCACAAAGGAGTTAACTGAACTGTTTAACGTCATATACGATTCAGGTAATATCACAGAGAAATGGCTGTTGTCAACATGTGTAACACTACCAAAGAAGCAATATGCAAAATCCTGCGAAGATTTGCGAACTATCAGCCTTATGAGTCATGCATTTAAGATTTTTTTTTAAAATCATACATGCCAGAATTTACAAGAAATGCGAAGAAAATATCGGTGAAATGCAATTTGGATTTCGCAATTCCATGGGTACACGTGAAGCACTTTTCACCTTACAAGTTATTCGTCAAAGATATCGCGATGTCAGTTGTGATGTCTATAGGTATTTGTTTTATTGTCTTGCCAAGGCATTTGACCGTTGTCAGCACCAGAAGAAGTTCGCCGCCTTACAAGTCAAAGTCGATGACCAGCTGAACGACCAAGTGAAGATTATGCGAGGAGTAAGGCAAGGCTGTGTGCTCTCGCCAACTCTTTTCAATATCTGAGGACGTTTTTACTGAAGCCTTAACAAACCTAAAGAAGGGAATCCGAAAAAACGGTAAATACATCAATAATACTCGCTACGCAGATGACACTGTGTTACTAGCAATCGGCCTAAAGGATCTACAAGCCTTACTAGATCGAGTGAGAACTGTGAGCGTAACATACCTTAATATAATAAGAAAACTAAATTCATGGTTGTCAGCCATGCGAACTTAGATCCCGGGGCACTAATGGTGAAAAGTGAAATAAACGGGTCAGATTCGTCACCTGGAATAATAGAAAATACATAATATAGTAAACTACGAAAAAAAATTAAAAATCAGTTAACTTTAAAAGATTCATATATCTGTTTCAAAAATGAATATCGATATTACCTGACATTTCAGCATCTTTCAAAACAAGTTCAATAATTTTTCTGCTTTGATTACTCATAGTTTCACAACAAACATTCACATCAAGCAACAGTTACAGCTAGACTGAGTAGACTGACACTTCTCTGCTTGACAAATGCGGACTCAAATAAAGCGACCTCTAGTATGACGGCCGCTGGCACTACCGGAATAAATAAGCCGCCTGTGCCCGGGCGGGCGGATACGCCCGCTAACGGTTTTGTTGAACAATTTTCACTACTCTAAAATTTTTTTCTATTCAAATATGGAGTGATTATTTTTGAATGGCATGTTTGTAATTACTGTGTGCTTGGCGTTTGGGCATTTTTTTTTTTTTCGTTTATATATGAACAGTTAACTTGTCAATTTTTCTCCCTCGTAACTTTTTCAGGAAGCCAATTTTTTACCTACATACTTTTTTATATATCAAGAATGATGAGTAACAAAGTTGTGTTTTAACCACAGTTTAAAATACTTTTATTTTAATATTTCGATGTTCACTTTGGCAGTTCTTCTTTATATCGTATAGAAATATTTACTTATTTACAATATAAACAAACGATTTAAACACTTATAATCTCGTGTTAATAAGCTAATGACTATCGTTACCCACATTCTAGTATGACTGTACACTTAAACTGATTATTCCCAAATAAAACATACAACAAAGATGTTAATTTTAGATATTACGTAGTAAGTTTCTGAAACAAATCCCAAGAGGATGAAACTCAGTCCTGACATGATTTTGTAGTTTGTTATTTAATTCAGGCTAGCTTTGTTTATTCCATTTTGAATATGTGTTTTAGCTTTTACATTACTTTGTAAACTATTTGTAATAAGACTCTTTGCCTTTTATTTAGCTTCATGTACAATATTATAATTTTTATAATTTGTTATTTATATCATCTTAATTATTAAGAGCTATAGTTGCAATTATACAAACATCATGGACAAACAATCTACCTGTAATACAGTTTTAAATTAATTAATTATTAACTTACGTAACTAATTAACAAACGTTTTTATTTTTTCAAGGAATAGTATATTACAATTACCATCAATCAGCTATTCGAGTCCTCTGTTCGACATAAGCATCTCTCAGTTACTTTCCGTGTTCTCCTTACTAAGCCGCTTGTAGCTAGTTTTCCATTACGCTTTTTACGTCGTCTGTCCATCTAGTCGGTGATCGTCCTTAGCTTTTTCTATAGTTTCTGGGCCTCTATTCCAGGATTAGTTTTGTCCATCGTCTACCTTGTGTTCTAGCTAAATGCCCTGCCAGTTCCACAAGCGTTGTGATTATTTCGATGATGAACTTCAGATTGTTGTCTGATTTGCTGGTTTGTTATGTGGTATCGAAGGCTCACGTCCAGTCTTTTGGAATCGTATCTTTCTGTAAGTATTTATTAAACAGTTTACAGGATTTCTCCTGCTTTATTGTCCCAATAGTAAGTCCATTATCATAAGGCAACCGATGGTGCTTTATTTTCTTTAAAGCTGCTCTTACTTCTGTCACTATAATGTTTAAAAGTATTTCACATTCCTTTTTTATGAGAGTCCTTACTCTTGTAGAAAAATTGTCTTGTGGTATTTGACTATATAGGTCTTTATATATTTTTTTTTATTTCCAGAATGTCAAATTATCTGTTATTGCCTTTACGAGGTTGGATTGATATAAAACTAGCCTTTGATACAAAAAACAAGTTTTTTGGAATTAAATCGATTTATTTCTCAATATAGTCTCCTTTTGACTTGATATACTTAGTAAGACGATGTTCCAATTTTTTTATTCAATCCGAATGGTACTTTTGCTCGAGCTCTTCAAAATAGGCCGAAGTTTCAGCGACGACTTCATCATTTGTTGCAAAACTGCGTCCTCCGAACCATTTTTTTAGATTTGGAATTTGCCTTCTTCGGCGGCCCTTCGTCGCGTTTGTCCCACTGTTTCGACTGTTCTTTGGTTTCCGGTGTGTAATAATGCCCCAGGTTTTATAAACGGTGATAAATCGGCAAAAAAATCCTTTGGATCGCGCCGAATCATCGCCAACAGCGTCTCCGAAGTGGTCACACGTTTTTGCATTTGATCTATTGTCAGCAAACGGGGGACCCATCACGTGGATAGATTTTTTATGTCCAAATGATGGTGAATGATGTTGTGTACGCGTTCGTAGGAAATGTTTAGAACCTCTATTAACTTGCGGAGCTTAATTCAACGATCTGCCATAATCATGCCATGGAATTTGTTGATCATTTCCGGCGTGGTGACTTCATTCGGCCTCCCGGATTTCTTATCACTAGACTTCGGCAAATATGCAAATAAAAATGTAGAAAATATGCGCATAAATATGCACGTGTTTACCCGAAAATATGCAAATATTTTACAAAATATGCATACAAATAAATAAAAAAATCGTAAAATAGTAACAATTTTATTTAAAAAAAAAGTGTACATAACTAAATATTTCCTACTATTCATTAAGATTTACATTTATTTTAAGTAACTACATCATTTTTAAGTATGAATAAACTTATTTAGAATTATGGTAACAATAAATGACCAAGTGGTGTTCAAAATTTTCTAACAAAAACTTGTGGCTTCTGTCTGAGTACATATATTTATATATGGAAAAACTTCGTTCAACATCAACTGATGTAACGGGAGCATTTTTCAAACTAACCAAAACATTTGGTTCTAAATTAATTGTTTCCGAAATTATTTCCAGCTAGAACACTGACTACTTCAGAAAGAATATGGTAACCTTTATTTTTTTCCATAGTAGCTTCAAATTTTTTTAAAATATCTTTTCCAATATTACCTCTAACGTTCCGACAACATGACGCAAATTCTTTTATTAATGCTGTACTTTCGAACAATGACAGTTTTGGTGATTCTAACTGAGTAATTGTTTTTTGAACAAAACTAAAATTTGATTTTATAAATGAAAGTTCTTGTTGAAGCAAGTTACTCTGAAAAGTTTGTTTAGAATCCAAAAGAGATTGGGAACTTTCATCTGTTAACGTATCAATTATGTTCTTTATTTTAACAAAATGATCTGCATAAAAATTAGCTGCTTCTAACCATGTTCCCCATCGCGTTAAAATAGGTTGTGGTGGAAGAGGAATGTTAGGTAGCATTTATTTATAAAGTTGAATTCTTATAGGAGATTTAAGAAATACTTTTTTGACACTGGATATCATGGTATTTACAAGAGGAAACTTTTTTCGTATTTCCTCTGCAACTCTGTTTAATCCATGCGCTACACAAGTAACATGTATTAAATCTGGGAAAAATATTTTTAAATTTTGTCCTGCTTTCACCATATAAGAAGCAGCATCCGATAAAATAAGCACTAATTTATTAGAAGGAATAGTTGTCGGAAGAAAAAAAGTTGCTAATGTTTCTTGTATAAAACGCGAAATTGTTAAAGCATTTGTTTTCTCAAGTTGCTGGCATGAAATAAGATGAGATTTTGGTAAGGTATCTTCTTTAAGAACACCAATCAATAAATGAGCAATATACTTTCCTGAGGAATCAGTGGTTTCGTCTACAGATATGTAAAAATAATTATCTGCAATTTCTTCCTTAATATTAATTAACACCGACGAGTATAGCCCGTTCACATTATTTTTTCTTAGAGACCGATCACTTGGAACATTAAGTTTGCAATATTTTTTCAGAAACGAACTAAAATTTACATGTGCTAATTTTGAAAGCGGTATGTTTGCAGACACTAATGCGCGACACAAGTCTTTATTAAAAGTTTCTTGCTCATCTAATTTTTTTGAAGTATAATTGGAAACATTTAGCCATTGAAGTTTGATGTTTTCCTCCTATTTTTCCTTTTTTTTGCAATGTGTGAAGCAGTTCTCACATGTTGGTCTATCTGAAATTTCTTCTCACATGCTATCTATAAATAAAAATAAAAACCTTTATTTTAACCCAACCTTTAAAATATAAAAATATACAAGGTGTTTTTGGTTAATCAAATAACTGGTTTGGAAAAAAAACACTCGCTAAGTGTTTTAAATGCAGTATTAATCCACAAATTAGTTTTTGTTACTAACCATTAGTACATCATATAACTTATTTTAAAATTCAACAAAAGTTTTTTTTTGTTAATTCAATTACAATAAAAATAATTGTGTTTTAGAATAGCTGACTTCATAAAAAAAAGTAAAGGTGAAAAATTTTTCTAAATACACACCATTGTATTGTACCATGGACAATTTTTTCTCACTAAAGGAAGCTATTTTTCATTTAAAAACAACCTACGCGTACTAAATTTCAAGTAAATACGTTTATTGGTTTTAAAGTTCTTGTTGTTATTAACTAAAAGAATTTAATTTTTTTTAATTTTAACACCCTGTATCTCGAAAAGTAAATAAGTTTGACCCCTCATTAACTATATCGTTTTGTTCAATTTGTCGAGAAGTATCTACAGTCAAACGTTGTAAGTGTCATTTGGAAACACCCTGTATGTATGAAATATTAGATATTTAATAGAAAATATTAGATACTTACAATTTTGCCACAGACTGAACAGTAGATTTTTCCCATATCCATAGACAGCTCTTTATAAGGTTTAATCCAAGTTGAAGCACTGGTTGTTTTAGGCATTATAAAATCACAATATTCCTTTTTGTTACGCACAACGAGTGTTTACGCTTTGAATATCAAAACAAAAATGATTTAAAAATCTGAGCATCAAATTAGAAATTTTTAGGTACCTAATTCAATAAACTGGGAGATTTTGGAAAATCCCTAAATTAGGAACAAAACTATTAGCCGTTTACCTGCTGTTAAGATACAATAAATTGTAGATATATTTGGGGATTAGATCATAAAATGCAAATGAGCGAACCCTTAGCGATTATCCAATAACTGAATGCCTCAGTGACCGAGACTTTCTAAGAATGTTGAGGGCTACTTAAATTGATCTTCTTTGAAATTGTAAATGTTTTGTACCTGTAGAGATTACGTACTTAGATCATTTCTTGATTAAAATGACTACAAAATTTTATACAAGAATTGAAATAAATTGGTATGTTTAAAAATTTTCAAATACAGTATAAAAATCTGAACTTTTATGCACTTTATGCAAACTTTTATACAAATATGCCAAAATATGAAATATTTGCATAAAATATGCACAATATGCAAAATATGCAATATGCATATTTGCCGAAGTCTACTCATCACCAAAAACACTCGTACGACCACCAAAAAATTCAGTTTTCCAAAATTTTACCGTTGCTAACGAAGGTGCAACCTTACCATAAACTTCGTCCAGGTCGGATTTGATTTAAACATTCGGTTTACCCTTTTTGTGGAGGAACTTAATCACCGAACGATACTCGACTTTTTCCATTTCTCCGAAAACACAAGATTTGCTTGCTTTTGACGGCTGTAAAATCCATGTCAATCTCCAATCTTTTATTTTATATCTATGTAGGTATGTTTGTTTACCTACTAATTTTATATATAATTTGATGTGTTTACCTTCCCGTTTTAATTCAAAGTCGGGAAGAACAACTGTAATTACGAATACCAATTTTAATGTAGTTTGTCTTTATGTTCACCAGACTTGTAAGAGTCTATTAGTATTTTTGTCTGTATACTTTGGAAGTTCTTGTTTATTGAAGTTTATTGCATGTGACAATTAAGAAAATGTTTTAAAATATATACAGCGTGCACAAAAAGGGTAATTTTAGATAAGTTATAATACAGTTTATAGAGTTTAATAGAAAAATGTTAAAGTACCTAATTTATATTAATCCTGCTGGATAAAGGATTTAACATTTAAAAAAATATTTATTTATTAATTAAAATGTAATATAGATCGTGTAAAATTATCATTTATTTGTTCCTGCTCTTGTATTAGCATAGTTTCTTTAATTTTAAAATAATGTAACCATCTCTTTTAGTTTTAAGCGTAAAATTAGCTAATTATTTTCTGTAGTTACAATTTTTTGTACCATTTTAGAGATTTAAAATTATTTATTTTTATGGTAAATATGTATGATGTATATTTTTTATTTGTCTAGTTTTTTAAAGAATTATTTTTACTGTCAAACGTATAAAAAATTTTGTATCTCAGGTAATCATTTAGGTAAATAAATTCTCCAATATGATCTTGTTTTATTTTTTGATTGCAGGTTTCTAAAGATAAATTAAAAGAAAATGTACACGAAAAGAAAAATATTTTAAAAAATAATTGGAGTTTAGATGAAGGAGAATTTATTGACTCAAAAAAAAATTACATTAACATAAAATAATGAAAAGAAAAGAGACGAGCAAGAAAAAAGAATTAAGTAAGAGATAGAAGAAGTCAAAGAATAAAATGGACAGAGCATGAAGCCCTTAAACCTCCATTTTTACAGGTACGCGCGTAGGAGAGAAAATATTGAAGTACAACCTATAGAATCACTTGGTATATTTCGAGCATCTAGCATATATATGTCGATAGCATATATGGAGGACCAAATTATTTCGGTTATTTACAGGGAATGACAAAAAAAGATTGCCAACAAAACTTTGGGAATGGACGTTACCTAAAACAAGAAAAAGAGGAAGGCTAAGACACTCCTTAAAAGAAGATGTTGATGAAGTAATACCAAGCTGAGGCTTAACACAACAATATTGTTTGGATAGAACACGTTGGAAGCTATGATACAATAGATGGCGCCAGACGTAAAATAAATAGCATAAGATGATAATGATCACAAGAAAATAGACGGATGTCAAGACTAAAGAATACACAGTTTAAATCAGTGCATGCTGTATTGCACATCAGATAACTATAGGTACTGAACTGAAAAAACTTCCAGGTAACTTATTTACATTTTATATCAATACCTCATACAACACAAGATGAACTAACTGAAATTAAAAAATATTTCCTCACTTATACTAAACTTTCAAAAATAATGTAAATAATAATTATAATAATAAATAATAAAAAAGGAGTAGAAGTGTAATATTTTAGGGCAGAAGCCAAATATTTTAGGAAAGAAGCCAAAAATACGAGCTATACAAACTTTACCATTAGTTCACCGGTTTAAACCCAGAATTTATAATATAAGGTAAAAATAACAAATTGTATAGTAACTAGAAACCAGTTGATGATAAGTATACAAACATAAAAAATGCCAATAGAAAGCAAATACAACTGTCTAGGTAAAAATCAAGTCAATAACAGTTCCTTTGGAACGTTCCTTAGGAGTTTTCCGTTAAGGTCGTTGCTCCTATGGCAAAGCAGAAGACATAGCTCATAAATAAGACTCAAAATTTCTTGCGGGGCTCTCCCGCTGTCTTCACACTAGTGTATCGACAATATTTACTACTTCTGGATAAAAACTATCTCCTCGAAATGACTATCCCCCTAAAAATAAACTTAAGTTTAAGATCTAGAGCTAAATCTAACTCGAGTGAGAGGAAGAATACATCCACTAGTGAGAGTTTCCCAGTCCCACCCAATAACTATATAGAAAGCTCTCTCCTATCATCATATTATTACACCATAGTATTATTGTATTACAGTAAACGTATGAAAAACGAAAAGTTTTATGTAGTTGCTAATTCTAGTAAACGCATGGAAAACGAATACTTCCATGCAGTTTCTAATTAAAATAACAAAAAGTCTGCTACTAGTTTTGCAATTAACTCCACAACCAATATATATATAAATCAGCTACCGCAATTTCTAACTAGAAGAAATTCTCACTTCATGCAGATAATAAAAGACCAACAAAATTCTTTTACAAAATTGATTATATATCAAATGGACTAAATAGCCAAAGAAATCTTTTTCGATTCGTCAACATACAAGAGACTACTTCTCAGAGGCTACATGTATGACCCTACCGTCATTACTAACAATCAACTGACCTTCCTCAAAACCAAAAAACCTGTTAATGTAGAGGACATTACCAAAAAGCTAAAATAAATATCAGGGGACACTTCTATTAAAATTATCCTCAAAAATTAGGAAAAAAAAATTAAAATGCGCAACTAACTTCTAAACCACCGTCCTTCCACTTGGTACTAACCAACCTCTACTTAGAAATCACAATGGAAGAGATCTTTGAATTTTTCGCTGACTAAAGCATCGATCTAATATCAACTAACCGCAACAACAGCAAACCTACCTCACTGATAAGCATATTTCTAAAATCAAAGGAGCAATCCACAAGATCTTTATCTCAAGGTGTCCAAATTGACGAACAGATAAACGCCACGATATTTCTGACTGGTGGACAAACAAGTCCACCAAGTACCCCTCACTTCATCTCAAATGACCAAACTACACAGGTCAGCAGCCGGCATGGCTACATAGATGTCCAAAAAGACAAGAACATTGTAACCACTGTCCAACAGACTAAACCTATATCCCACGGAAATAAAATACCACACAAAGTACTCTAAGACGACATCAAAGCCATGTTACAGTTAACAACTGTATTGCTGACTAACATCCTTCCAGATCGCAGAGACATAATCTTTAAATTTTGATCAAAACTCACTTATTTTGCCTTTGCACATACTATCTTATATATGCAAATAGGGATAATATGATTAAAATGACCTTTTTCTTACATTTTTAAAATGAACTGTATGATTGGAACAGTCAACTGCGCAGGTGTTAGTAAAAGACATCTTATCAAAAATCTACTACATAAGTACGATGTACAATTCCTTACTTTAATTGATACCCTAATACAGACTCTCCCTAATTTCTCCTGATACACCACGTATTACAGCCCTTAAGGCTAAATCTCTCAAGAGATTGCCATCCACATACACAAAGACATCCCTACAACACTTCGCACGCTCTCTCCACATACTTAAGTCCCAAACATCGACTAATAATATTAGTAAGTCTATAGTAAGCGATTACATCACTGTAATCGCTTACTGTAGATATCCAAACCACCCCCCTTGTAAACCTCTGATTCATTTTTTTCCACATTTAACAAATCCAGTATAATGGGTGACTTCAACGCCAGACACACGCAATTCACCACTAATCGTAGCGGCAGTCACCTCTTAGATTTCCTTCTAGATTTGCCTAACGACAGAATTACCAACAAGAAAGCTACGTTATTTGGCCACAATGGTATGTCTATCAACGACCACATCCTATTTACTGAAAGCAATATGGACATATTCAAAGATAGCTGTATCATAGGTAACTGAATAACGTCAGACCACCTGCCAACCCTAGTCAAAACTGACCTATGGACACTCAAATAAAACACTTTATTTTTTTAAAACAGCGATTAAAGAAATGCCAATTGGGAATGATTCTAAGACAACCTCGCTCATAATTTTCCAGAATTAAGTAGTCTCTCGTCAACAAACGAAGCTGATATAGGTATCTCAAAAAAATCTTTTACAAGAAACTTCAAACCTAGCAATTTTATTCTCAAAATAAATAATAATAATAATAATAAAGAATTCTCGCAACAATTCAAATCAAGTGCCGATTTCCAAGGTAGTATAAGGGATTCCGAGTCCCTCTCATAAAAACGGAATATGACCTACTATCGGCAACAATCAGACTAGAGGTTAATCTGTTGAAACAACAGAAATGGAAAATAAATTCTGGAAAAAATTTAAAATGATAACTAAACAAAAACCCAACATCATTCATATCTCAAATACAACAATCAAATAATTACCAATCCACTAAATAAGGCTGAAATCTTCAAAGACACACTTCAAGCCACATCCATAACCCCTTCTACTTCAGACAATAATTATGTACAAAAATCGAGCCAAACACACAACACCTTCTAGCAACAAGAGAACTACAAGGAATACAACATCTTCTGGCAAGACTACTATCGCGAGAAACCGTTAGAAGACTGTAAATCCTAGGCAAAAATACAGCCGCTGGCCTTGATGACATACACAGGAGATGCCTTAAAGAAGTTCCAGAAGCCATATTCCCGCTGCTTGCCGAAACTATAATGTCTGCCTCCAGGTGGAATACTTCACTACCCTTTGGAAAGTATCCAGTACAATCATTATCCCGAAACCAGGGAAAATTCCAACCAGTGCTAAATCCTATAGACCTATTTCTTTACTAAATACTATACGAAAGATCTACAAGAAGCTCCTAAAGGTCCAATATTTAATACTCTTTTGTACTGTAATTTTCCTATTTATTTCTGAAAATTGTTCTATAGTTTAACACTCTTCCTGTGTGTTTTGTCCTATCTCGTGTCTATCGATAAAAATTTCAACAATACTTCTTGAGGGGTTGTAAAGCTCCCGACCTCGAATATAAGCTTGATTTTGTATGAGCTCACATTACGTTTTATTGTTGTACGCAGCTGCATCCTCATTTCCTTGTTTTTTTTTCTAATGTAGCTATCACCATTTTCAAGCTGTCACCTCTTAGTTCTCTCTTTAATGTTGCTTTTATATCTAAGATAGTGCTTTCTGTAGTTACTAAATTTGTAGCTTTGTTGGTTATTATTGTTTTTATTAGAGTTATCGTTGTTTTCTAATGGCCTATCGATATTTTCTCCAAAAGTTTGAGTACATCTAAGAAATGTTGTAGTTTACCTGCGCTTCTGTCAAACTCACTTAGTAAAATTTCACTTAAATTATTTAAGAATCAGGTAATGTTAAAAGCCATGGTTTCTTCTTGTCCCGTATCGCTTTGTCTTGCCTCTTTATTTTCATTAATCTGTTAAGTTTTCAGAGAAGGAACAAATATTCTGGAATTTATACGTTGGAACCATCATATAACTTCCCCTCGTGTTTTACTAAAATATCTTCTACAGGTATCCCTTTGAATATCAGTTAAAGCTTCCCAATTTTTATTTAAATGGTGTGTGAAATTATTAACAATTAACTCTTTTTTTAAGGTACTTTTGCTTTGTTAAGTTATATCCTGAAAGTCTAAGAAAGTGCAGAAAAAAAAAAACAGATAGTATGTAGACTCACCACTTAGACGTCTTATTTTGTTCTTGATCTTGCCGCTATGTCCAGATGCATTCTATGCGTCAGATTCCTCCTATGCGCCTTCCATAGCCACCATATTAATCCCAGTATTAGTACTGTGGTATTAACGTATAACAATACCTTTGTTTCTCTATCTGGTTTAAACTCTTTACTCTTTACTCTTTACTACAAAGTTGCTGTTAATTACTCCGTCCTCTTGCAGATTTTCCTTTGACAATTTTTCTTCAATTCTAATGCTACGCCAAACGTCTGTTTGGATGTATATTTCGTAGATTTGTACTGAATTGAATCGCCATATAATATAATGTGTAACGATAAGACCACCTGCCAACCCTAGTCAAAACTGACCTATAGACACTCAAATAAAACACTTTATTTTTTTAAAACAGCGATTAAAGAAATGCCAATTGGGAATGATTCTAAGACAACCTCGCTCATAATCTTCCAGAATTAAGTAGTCTCTCGTCAACAAACGAAGCTGATATAGGTATCTCAAAAAAATCTTTTACAAGAAACTTCAAACCTAGCAATTTTATTCTCAAAATAAATAATAATAATAATAAAGAATTCTCGCAACAATTCAAATCAACTGCCGATTTCCAAGGTAGTATAAGGGATTCCGAGTCCCTCTCATAAAAACGGAATATGACCTACTATCGGCAACAATCAGACTAGATGTTAATCTGTTGAAACAACAACAATGGAAAATAAATTCTGGAAAAAATTTAAAATGATAACTAAACAAAAACCCAACATCATTCATATCTTAAACACAACAATCAAATAATTACCAATCCACTAAATAAGGCTAAAATCTTCAAAGACACACTTCAAGCCATATCCATAACCCCTCCTACTTCAGACAATAATCATGTACAGAAATCGAGCCAAACACACAACACCTTCTAGCAAAAAGAGAACTAGCAGGAATACAACATCTTCTGGCAAGACTACTATCGCGAGAAACCGTCAGACGACTGTAAATACTAGGCAAAAATACAGCCGCTGGCCTTGATGACATACACAGAAGATGCCTCAAAGATCTTCCAGAAGCCGTATTCCCGCTGTTTGCCGAAACTATAATGCCTGCCTCCAGGTGGAATACTTCCCTACCCTTTGGAAAGTATCCAACAAAATTATTATCCCGAAACCAGGGAAAATCCCAACCAGTGCTAAATCCTATAGACCTACTTCTTTACTAAATACTCTACAAGATCTACAAGAAGCTCCTAAAGGTCCAATATTTAATACTCTTTTGTACTGTAATTTTCTTATTTATTTTTGAAGATTGTTCTATAGTTTAACACTCTTCCTGTGTGTTCTGTCCTATGTTGTGTCTATCGATAAAAATTTCAACAATACTTCTTGAGGGGTTGTAAAGCTCCCGACTTCGAATATTAGCTTGATTTTGTATGAGCTCACATTAAGTTTTATTGTTGTCACCACTGTATCTGTCGTTTATTTCTTTATACAATCTATAAGCATTCCTTTTGCTATGTATGCGACTTCCAATTGTTCAGCTAATTCTTCTACCCCAGATGCGTAAGCAGCTGCATCCTCATTTTCTTGTTTCCTTTTTTCTAATTTAGCTATCACCATTTTCGAGTTGTCACCTCTTAGTTCTCTCTTTAATGTTGCTTTCATATCTAAGATAGTGCTTTCTGTAGTTACTAAATTTGTAGCTTTGTTGGTTATTATTGTTTTTATTAGAGTTATCGTTGTTTTCTAATGGCCTACTGTTATTTTCTCTAAAAGTTTGAGTACATTTAAGAAATGTTGTAGTCTACCTGCGCTTCTGTCAAACTCATTTGGTAAAATTTTACTTAAAATATTTAAGAATTAGATAATACTAAAAGTCATGGTTTCTTCATGTTCCGTATCGCTTTGTTTTGCCTCTTTATTTTTATTAATCTGTTAAGTTATCAGAGATGGAACAAATATTCTGGAATTTATACGTTGGAACCATCATATAACTTCACCTCGTGTTTTACTAAAATATCTTCTATAGGTATCCATTTGAATATCAGTTAAAGCTTCCCAATTTTTATTTATATGGTGTGCGAACTTATTAACAATTAACTCTTTTTTTAAGATACTTTTGCTTTGTTAAGTTATATCCTGAAAGTCGAAGAAAGTGCAGAAGAAAAAAAAAACAGATAATATGTAGACACACCACTTAAACGTCTAATTTTGTTGTTAATCTTGCCGCTATGTCCAGATGAATTCTACGCTTCAGATTCCTCCTATGCGCCTTCCATAGCAACCATAATAATCGCAGTATTAGTACTGTGGTATTACCGTATAACAATACCTTTGTTTTTCTATCTGGTTTAAACTCTTTACTCTTTACTACAAAGTTGCTGTTAACTACTCCGTCTTCTTGCAGCTTTTTCTTTAACAATTTTTCTTCTATTCTTATGCTACGCCAAACGTCTGTTTAGATGTAAATTTCGTAGATTTGTACTGAATTGGATAGCCATATAATATAATGATATCGTTATATAATATAATTAATAAATATTACTCGTATCGGCACTTTCATTTTTATTTAGGAACACAAATACTTGCACTTATTACATACTAATCTTTAATATTCTAAATAATACTTAGTTGACGTTGTAATGAGGTCTACATCTCGGCATCTAAGGTATTGACTCTACTTAACTCCAAACTCAACTTAGAAATGTAATTATAACTCTAAGATGTAAACTGTAAGAACTGTAACTGTGCTAAATTCCTTTTTTTTTTTAATTTTATAAACGTCCTTGCCTTGTGACATGATTGCTCAACTCTATTTGAACTGAAGGGTCCAATGCATAAACCGGGCAAGTCCACTTTTTGGGCAAAATAAGTTAAGCATTTATTTATGCACAGTATAAAATTCTACATCTTCCAGTGCATAAAGCAGCTCGATAGGATTCAAAATATCAATACTAGAGCGTATAATGTGTTGCCTGCATTTTGATACTTTGTATAAACCGGTGGAGTCCAGGACTTGATCGGTTAATGCACAGTGCTCTTAGTCCTCAGTCAAATAGGTTATCAGTTATTGTGTTATTGTTGTTGGCGTCAAGGTGTTGTTATTTTGAGTAATTCACAGTGTTTATTAATAATTTTAAAGTTAAAAATAATGTCTTCTGATACAGAAAGTGTCAGTGATCCTTTTGAAGGCACCCATACATCCAGTGACGAAGATTATGTGTCAATTAAAAATAAACATAACCACAAAATTCAGTCCCTTACAAACTATACTGCATCCGATGATTCCGTTAGCTCTGATAGAGAAAATAAAGAACCTGAAGCCATTCCTAATACGTCAGATGGTCCTGAAATGTCTAATAATACGACACAAAAAGGAAAAAAGCAATTTTACGTACAGCATCATGGAAAAGAAACATACGAAAAAATAAACGAGTTAAGGGTGAGCCTTATTTAACCATTGCTGGTGTATATGTTACGAGCAATGTCCGAAATTGGACAATCCTAGCATTGTACAAAAAATCTTGTCCACTTCTAGCATTGTACCCCTTTACTGTACAATCTCCGAAATATATAATCGGCGGACTTTGTATAAAAGAATTGCTGTACAATGTTCGAATTTCAATAAGTAGCCATGCGTCAAAGTTTAAGATAATATATCAGATATCGATTCATATCGATTTTTACGATTATTCCCCATTTGTTATTAACGACAAACAAACGTAGAATTAAATTATTTTATATTATCATACATCTCTCTGGAAAATCTAAGATGTTTTACAAACATCTTCCCTATATTATAGTGATGTATCTATCTCTTGAAGCTTTGAAATATTTCACTAACAATATCTCTATTGTAGAAGATAATTCGATTCGATTTTTCAATTTTTGATTTGGTGTGTCGCTTGTCAATAATAATCGATTCGAACCGATGAGCGTTTCGACAATTATTTTGATTATTTCGGACATTGTACATTTTGGGGGTACAATGCTAGAAGTGGACAATAATTTGTGTACAATGTTAGGATTGTCCAATTTCGGGCTTTGCTCGTAACATATATAAACCCGGAAAACATATTGGTACTAACTGCAACTGTAAGCTAAAGTGTTTTGAAGAAATTGGGCATAAACACTGTACCAAAATATTTAGCGATTTTTGTGCCATGGGAACAAAAGATCTCCAAGATGCTTATTTATATGGAAATATTGACAAATTAGAAGTTAAACGAGTAAGACCACATTCTGGCCAAGGAATTAAAAAGAAATCATCATTTACTTACAAGGTAATATTACTGGTTGAAATATGAAATATAAATTGTTTGAGGTTAAGCTTTTACCAAGTATTTAAAATGTTTTATTGTTTCAGGTTCGCTGGGATGGGGCGACACGGAAAATTTGCAAAAAGGCATTTCTTTCATTACATGGTATTTCGAAAGCAAGACTTGAACATTTACCGAATTACTTACATATGGGACATGGAACTCCTCCTGTGGATGGCAGAGGAAAACACGTAATAAGACCTAATAAACTACTCGTCGGCACTGATGATAAGATACGTCAGCATATACTTAGTTACCCAAGATACAAATTGCATTACAGTTT
Organism: Diabrotica undecimpunctata; assembly: GCF_040954645.1. NCBI lineage: Eukaryota > Metazoa > Arthropoda > Insecta > Coleoptera > Chrysomelidae > Diabrotica > Diabrotica undecimpunctata. The sequence goes on along the minus strand of NC_092808.1, from coordinate 39,610,934 downwards.
GAAAGATAAATTGCAGCACTATTCCCTCTCGTCTCTTTTAAATATTGCAAAAATGCATCACATGTACTTAGAACAATACGAACCTGAACAATTACTTCTACAAAATGAAAATATGAAACCGATTGTAAAGTATGAATATTATAGAAAATTGAGAAAAAAGAACATTGGAAACAGAGAAAAAACTACATATTACAAAAGCTGAAACTTTTTATCAAGACATGAAAGAAAAAACAGATTTAGCTAAGAATGATTTACAAGTAGAAGTTTTAACATTTGATTTTCAGCAAAATTTGCCACTTCCAGTGTCCTCGAGTAGTGAAGTTTTCTACAAAATTCAACTTTGGGTATACAATTTTTGTATTTATGTGGGAAGTACTGGAAAAAGTTATTTTTATGTTTATAATGAGACAATAGCTGCAAAAGGACAAAACGATGTAGATAATATACTACATCATTTTTTAAATAATCATATTAATCAAGACGTAATCACTATTTACATATTTTCTGATAACTGTTCGTCTTAAAACAAAAATTTTGTACTGGTACGGTTTTTTTATACCATTTTGGCAACTACTGAAAAGCTTAGACTGATAATGCACAGATACTCTGAACCTGGACATAGTTTCCTTTTCTGTGACAGAAGCTTTGGAGCAGTAGAAAGACAAAAACGGAAACATGACAAGATATATTTACCCCAAGAATACTCAAAAATTATTGAAAATAGTAACAAAAAGTTTCAAGTTATTAATGTGACTCAAGATATGTTTCTGAACTTTAAGACCCATTTTCAACAATTTTTTGTGAAAATCCTTCACGGAAGAACAACCAATTTACCATCTCAAAATATCGTGTCATGCGATATGAAAAATTAGATAGTGAAATGACGTTTAAATGTAGCGAAACCGTCAACTTTACTGTATTCAATACTTTTGAAATAAGAAATAAGAGGAACTTGCAGCCCCTGACCTTACCAAACCATGACCATAAGTTGTACACTGAAATGAGAAAGCTGAAAAAGAACATATTCGAGCATGTTATGTCTTTGGCAACAAATTATGTGCCACAGTGTGATCAATGGTTTTATGAAGCAATCCGAAATTACCATCAGAACGTCTCACCAGACCATAAGGAAACTTCGGTATCAGAATTCAGTGACAGTGAGTAAAGAAAAATATATCAACTCTTTACTAACATTTAGTTGAAACTATGTTCTTGTTTATTTCATTTAATAAATCGCTAGAAAATAATTTTTTGAATATGAAATTCTATTTTGTTTTATTTTTTCCCGCAAAAAAAGATGAATACTTTGCATAAACCAGTCAAGTCCAATGATTTTGCACTCATAACTTTTTTGTTTTTTAACTTAAAACTTATTATTTAAAAAAAATAGTGTTAACAAGATGTTAGAAAATAGAATGTTAGAAAATACAAAATTTATCAGGATTTCATAGTTTTCGCTCAAAATGTTTTTTACTTCTCCTGAACATTTTGCTTTATTTGACTTGACCGGTTTATGCATTGGACCCTTCAACTGAGATATTTATTATTAATAAGTGTATTTAATCAAATTGACCTAGTGCGTACGTCCTCGATTCTTGATTAAAAACAATTCTAGCTACACAGAAACGAAAATGAAAAATATGACTAACATTATTTATGTATTTTAATATATTAGAAATAATATCACACAAGACAAAGTTGATTTTTTTAACATGTAATGATGTTCCTTATATATATTTGGACTTTTGTATTACAAAACGCTTCAATATTATTTAGTGGTTTTTTAATTATGTATTATTGTGCTATGTGAAATATTTTACAATTTACGTATTTAAGTATTTGGATGATAATCTTATTTTTTAACCACAACCGCGTATAAACTGTAACATATTGTTCGTTATCGACATATTTCCAAAAATTTTTACTGGTAAAAACACGTTCCCCAAAAATTAAAGCAGAAGCGATCTGAAAAATCCCTCTTTGTGTATTTAATGTATTTTATCGAATAAATAAATAAATAAAATAACTTCTAATTAAGACACCGCTTTTGAAAACCCACCAAGGGAAATCGGAAAATATACGCGGCATATTACTTTCCATAAAGTACATTTTATCCAAGCGATTTTCATGCATTCAGCTTACTTTATTAGGGTATTATTGAAGCCAATATACGGGAAAAAGTTCCCCTGAATTATTGGTAATATCTGTTATAAAACTTGTGGCAGATTTTTTATGATTCTCGCCCGCAAAGGGTCGAATCCAATATTTTACATAGCCATGAAATGAGACTTTTGAATAAGGAAACCATTCTTTGGTATGCAAAACAAGGGGATGATGGAAAGACTTGCGGATTAATGAGTTATCGAAAACTCGTCTAAAAATTTCTTTGTAAAAAGTTTCTCAGACTTTAAAAAAGAACAGATCGGAGTAAACTAATAATAAAATGTCTATCAGAAAGTAATAAAAGAAATAAAATAAAAATTTAATTTGAAATTAGTTTACAAGTGATATTTTATTAATTGTATTAAAACTAAAGGCTGGAAAATATTCCCTAAAAAAAATGTCTTAAATATTCATACAATACGTATTTTAAAACAGGCTGAATATGCACAAATAGGCACAAGTAATATGCAAAGATACATCTATAGTCTAGACATCTGCACTGCAGTGTAGTTTGAATTTAAAACAAATTTTAATATCATTTCTTGATAAATTTTCTTAAGCTGATCAAGTTTTCTGACAAATAAAACGGCAAAATACCATATCTTAAAATATTTTATTTTCATTACAAGATAAATAAAAATACAATAACACAAATTTACATATTTTTATTGTTACAATAATTAATCATAAGTATATTCATTTATATTTTCTAAGGCAATATGCTGTCTCGTATCTGTTAATATTTGTTTAAGGAAAGAAAGGATCTCTCATCGTCACAAGAGGTAAATATTCAAGAGGCATTCAAGTTCTACCATGGCCAGCACACAGTTTCGATCTTAACCCAATTGAGCATATCTGGGACAACCTCAAAAGACGGGTAAGAGCAAGAGTACCAGCCCCTGCATCCTTTGAAGAGCTGAAGACAGCTGCGGTAGAGTAGTGGCACAATATCCCCCAATCTGATATCCAGAATATCATAAATGGATTGCCAAACCGGCTCCAAGAAGTCCTAATGGCTAGAGGCAGCAACACCCATTATTAATACCCAATTTTTTTTTCAATTAGATTTTGATTTCCAAAATATTTTTAATTTAAATTTTCTTCGAAGATTTTATTCATTGGATTTTTACTGTAACAAATGACTTTTTTTTCAACAAGATTATTTTTTCTCTTCCGCGGAGATAAAAATTGATAAAAAATATGTCTAGTTGTTAAAGCACCTAACTTTTGTATTATCCAACATAAGTGAATCAATCTATAACATATTAAAAGAATCACTTGAATCGGACAACAGGTTTAGGAGATAATAAGAAATCAAAAATTACCCATTTTTAAGGCGGCCGGTTAATTTTGGCCCAGAGTGTATATTTTCCACATTTAATACATGAATACTTGGTCGGATGGTTTTTTTCTTGAGAGTTGCTCACAGCATAAGGACCATTAGGTTGCTGCCCTACATAGACTTCAAGATTTGAAGTAAAGTAACGCTTGGTATCAACTAGAGCGAAAATTTTAATCCCATATTTATTCGTTTTATTTGAAATATATTGCCTAAATGAGCAACGCCCCCGAAATACTTCCAATTTTTGTCCACTTTTACCAAACAAAAAGAACTATAAGCAGTTTTGCAGTTGGCAACGAAGGCATCAAATATTTTCCGTGTGGGTGCTAACTTGTCTGGTTTCTTACGTTGTTCGCGAGTTTCAGAATTGTCGAATCTTAAGTGCCGTAAAAGAAATTAAAACCTGTTTCAAGAAGGTTCTTCTTCCTCATCATCTAATAATGCTTCCTTCATCAACTTTTAAAGGCGGTTCTGCTCTGATTCGTAAGACGCCATCTGGAAAAAATAAACAGTCAAAAGTTACATTAGCTTCCAATTATTTGCAAAAATTATTTGTTTATAAAGAGAATTAATTTTTATTGTAAGATTATGCAGAAAAAATATAAATTTACACATTAATATTATGGAAATATATGCTCATATATACTAACTAGAATAATATAAGTTGAAAAAAATAATATAAGCTAAACACCGCAAAGACAAAGGTGATGGTCGTCAGTAAAACGCCAATAAAACCGGAAGTGGTAACAGCTTATGGTGAATAACTGGAGAGAACTAACAGCATCACTTACCTTGGTTGTAATCTAAATGAGAACTGGGACATGAGCAAAGAAATTAGAATACGGATAGAGAAGGCCAGAGCTGCATTCTTTAAGATGAAGAAACTGTTATGTGGAAACAATATTACTTTAAGTCTGAAAATTAGATTAGTGAGATGTTATGTGTTCTCTACTCTTTTGTATGGTGTCGAAGGTTGGACTTTGACGGATACACTTCTCAAGAAACTGGAAGCCCTTGAAATCTGGGTGTATCGGAGAATCCTACGAATAAGTTGGGTGGATAGAGTTCGTAACGAAAGTTGTTTTGCATCGGATGGGAAAAGTTACGGAAGTCGTCAAAACGGTTAAAAATCGCAAACTTGAATATTTTGGCCATGTTATGTGCCACCCAGAGAGATATAATATACTTCATTTAATAATACAAGGCAAGGTAGACGGAAAAAGAGTGCCAGGTCGAAAAAGAACGTCATGGCTTAGAAACCTGAGAGATTGGTTTAACAGATCCTCTGCATCTCTTTTCCGAGCTGCCGTCAACAAAATGACTATAGCCAATTTAATAGTCAACACTCGACAATCGAGCTCGGCACATGATGAAGAAAGAAGAAGAAAAAATATGATCTTACCTTTTATGAATTAAATACTCCAACAAATATAAAACCTATATCAGTTACAGCAGTACACGCACGCGGACTCTCAATTCGCATTTGCTTATAATTTGGAAAGAAAATAACGTACTAATTTCTCAGTCTAGACTAACATAAAACAGCCGAGTGGAAGTAGACTTACAAAACGGCTACAGAAAATAGAGGAAAGTATGCGAGAAATTCTATATTTCAATCAAATGCGGACCGTCAGTCTGCGCGTGCGTAGTGAAATGTTACTCAATCATCAACAATAGAATTACTATTCTTAAGACATACATTTGGAGCCTTTATTAATTAAACTTTCAGTGATATAAAAATTGGATTTTATATAACACAATAATTGATTTTTAATGGACTTATATTTAAAAATATTTTCACATTTAACGATGGCGATACAAGTGGGATTAAAACTTTAGACTACCCTATTGATACCGTTATAGTGATCAGCTAAAAATATAGCACTTTTTTAAGCCCAGCCTTTAATTTGGTTAATACTGGTTCTGGTGGCAAAGGAATATCGGGGAGCATCTCATATATAACTGCACACGTAGTGGTGCTTTCATAAATACTTTTTTTACATTATGTTTTAAGGTATTTACATTTGGAAATTAAACTCCAACTTTTTCTGTAATTCTGTTTAGGCCGTGCGCCATATACAGGGTGAGTTATAACTATTAGGACATAGACTAAGGACAGGTTATTTGGAACAAAATATGGCTATTGGGCCAAATATGCCTTAATAAAAAAGATACAGGGTGTTAAAGTTAATTTTCGTTTTTCGTTTTTTGCTAATAGTTTCCCTGTATATTTATAAATTGCTATCAAAATTGGCACAGAGGCATAATCTTAGACAAGAAATGATATTTTATTTACAATTTTACGTTTTGTCATAGAGGGCGCCACGTGGATCATTCCTAATGATCAAATTAAGTCTAAACTTTTTCTGATAAAACTTTTTAGTAAATTTTATTAGAAAATATGACATACATAACATAATTTTTACGTAAAATTGGTACTCTTGTTTAAACATGATAATTTCAACCGTTTTCGATAAAAACGCAGTCGAACTGCTTAGATTTTTAAATAAGGATTTCAAATATTATTTCATTTATGAAAAGTATGCTTTGGACTGTCAAATAATTAATGTTGGTAAATGTCATTTGTTCAGAGTAAATTATTTTTGATGTGACAGTGTAGTGTTATATTGCATTTTTTAAAGTAATCATTACTTTTTTTGATTGAAATGCCTCGTCACAATCATTTTACTAATGAAGAAATGCGAGATATGATTTGCGTATACGCACAAGAAAATTTTTGCGGTCGCTCGGCAGCCAGAAGGTATGGAATGTTATACGCAAACAGAAGGCAAACCAAATCACAAAACTTTTGCAAGATTATATCGTAGTTTAGGTAAAATTGGGTCATTTCACACTAAAAATCGGGGTGGTCGACTGAAATAAATCACACCTACTCAAGAAGATGAACTTTTGGTTCGAGTAGATGAAAATCCTGAAATAAGTTCACGACATCTATCGGCAGCAACAGGAGTAAGTCAGTCGTCTATTGTTAGAATTATAAAAAAAGAGAAACTCCATTCTTATCACTTCACTCCTGTTCAAAATTTATTTCCAACACATCTTCCACGACGGTTACAGTTTTGCCAACGTATTCTGAATAAACATCGCAATGACAGACACTTTATTAAGAATATTATGTTCACCGACGAAGCAACTTTTACCAGACGAGGGGTTTTTAATTGGCGAAATAGTCATTATTGGGAAGAAGAAAACCCGCATGCTATTAAAGCTAGACATTTTCAGCATGAGTTTAAATTGAATATTTGGTGTGGCATTATAGGCGACCAACTACTAGGGCCTTATGTTATTCCTCCGAATTTAAATGGAGATTCTTATTTATCATTTTTGGAAAATATTCTTACTAATATTTTAGATGATCTGTCACTGAATGTAAGAAGAAAAATGTGGTTTATGCAGGATGGAGCGCCACCTCATTTTTCATTAGCTGTTAGAAATCATCTTAATGTTGTATTTCCTCAACGATGGATTGGCAGAGTCAGTGATTTTCAATGGCCACCAAGAAGTCCTGAGTACAACCCGCTAGATTTTTATTTTTGGGGACATATGAAGTCCTTAGTTTATGTCAATGAAATTAATACACCAGACGAACTTTGGAGATACATTCAAAATGCAGCTAATCTTATAAGGGGACAGAATAATATTTTGTTTAACGTCAAAAAATCCTTTATAAAAAGAATTAGAAAAGGCATAGAAATCGGAGGAGACCATGTAGAACATTTAGTTTGAGTTTTTGTGAGTTCTTTTAAGTTAAAGTGTGTTTAGTTTTGATTTATCGTCAAAACGGAAACCTTACGTTAGTTGCAACTTTGTTTGCAATTTTTGCAAAAAGAGGCATACATTTGAATCGTACTAATAACATAGGTCAAAATTTAGTTAATTCTGTAATTAAACATGTAGCATTTGTAAATTTATTGAAATCCCCTCGTATATGTATTAAATGAAATCCCCTTATATATGCATTATAATAACGAAGAATTTTTTCAATGTTTCTTAGTTCGTATCTTTCAATATTTTAAGACCCAAATAATATTTGCCAAGTTTAATATTGTTGTTGTATTGTAGTTGTATAGTATTGTTAAATAATACGCTTTTCACGTCGCCAAGTCGATAATAAATCATTTTATTGTTTGGTTATGTCACAGGCGCAAATTCTTCGTTATTTCTTTGTTGTTCAAACCTCGCGATTTGAGTTTTCAAATTAATAAGTTACGTCTTAATTTCAGTTGTGTTTTGTTTATACCCAAAGTGCTTTGTTTATTCCAACTTATGCGATCAATTTTTGAAGATAATTTCGTCACTCTCAGTGGAGCCGCTGTCAGAGGCAGTGGTTTCGGTGTTAGTCCGAATTTTCATCTAGTTCGTAATGGTTTTTCCTTATTGTTTTTTTTTTATCGGAATTAGTGAAGTTTTTTTAGTATGTAGCAGTTCAATGTGTAGTTACAGAGGTCAGTCAATTTGTTTAAAATAAGTGGAATTTTACTCTTATGTAATATGTCAGATTTAGAACAGTAACCACTTGTTTCGATGTTCTAAAGATTTGTGTGAACATCTGAAAAGTAAATAAGATGGTTCCCATTTACAAGATGTGCATAAGTGCCAATCTTCAACCTAACTTTGTTCCTGTTCCGTTGCTGGAGCAGTTTTGTATTTGAATGTGCCAGTTTAAACTTTCAACCTCAAATAGATCCAGTTTTTCTTCGATCGTGTCGAGATAGTTCCCAGAAATATTAGTAATGTCCAGTATCCCGTTTAATCCTCAGAAATTTCAGTGCAAAATTTTATGTGAATTAAAGGTAACATTTTGTGTTTAATTTCTATAGTAAGATAGACCTTAAATAACAATAATTGCTTTCATAACAATTTAAATAAGATAATATGTATTTTATATTGTAAATCAAGGCGTGGTTATGCTGTCAATCGATTTGCTCTTTGTCATCAATTGTCAATTGTCATATTTTTGTAGAAGAGGTTAAACCTGTTAAAGTTGACACATGTAAGTTTTTTTTTGTATTTTTGTATGTTGGGACTATTGTTGTATCATTTTTGCACTGTCTATTTTGTAACTGTTTGTGGCGACACAAAAATAAATGGTAAATTTTTTTTCTTAACATTTTGTTTATTTTTTTTAACTAACCTTTTTTGAGTTTAATTTGAAAAAGATATGTTTTGCATTTCTGATAATTATTTCGAAAGTTACAACTAGCTGTTGTAATGTTATAATTAGGCACCTCGAAGTGGCGCTCTTTCTAAATTACTAGAGGTGTTTCCTGTTTCTTGTTGTTTTGTTTATCCCAATAGATTCATGACCTTTTTTTTATATTTTTGTAGTTGTCCCAATTTGACCCCATATCATTTACTTATCCACGACCCCAGCTCTCCTAACAAACCCTGAGTGCCGTTCGCACAAGTAGCGTTTATTTTGCTTACCTTCTACCCCTATTAGGCCAATCTTCTACCCCTATTAGTAATACCCTACGGTAGGCAAAATATTTCGTTACAAACACATAAATAGAATTCTCAGAAAAGTATCTCATCATTATAGAATTGTAAATAATAAAAGACCTTCTGTTAAGCAACACATTTATCCGAAGATTTTTAATACTAAGTTTAACTTGAATCAAAAACAGATTTGTGTTCTATCTGTGAGTCAAGTAGTGACGAACAAGAAAATAAAAAAAAATTTTGAGAAGCATCCAGAAGAAAAACGTTTATCTCGTACAGAAAAGAAACAAGATGATAATCAGGCTTTGCGAGATAGAGATAGTTGTATTTTATTATGTTTTTATGATTTACACTCTGTTACTCCACTGATAAATGGTATAATAAGAAAAATGGTAAAATAACTTTGTTTATATATATATATATATATATATATATATATATATATATATATATATATATATATATATATATATATATATATACATAACCAAAGCACCTGCTTTGTTTAAAAAACCCACGTTAAGCAAGCTTCATAAGTAAACACAAAAAATCATAACTTATTTTTAATTCTTTTACTCGTTTATAAACTTACTTATAAATGACTAACCAATTAACAAAATAATTTACCTTACGATATTGTATAAATATAATGTACCATTTCTTTTATCTACCAATTACCTACTGTATAAAGCTCACGGGATAATGACACAATCGATCTTTCCCAAGATGTTAACGTCCTGTGATTGTGTTTCGAAATTTTCCCTATTTTTCCGGTAATTTAGATCTTTTCAGCTGTATTGTCTCAATTTAGTTTTCGCTCAATTCTATCGAGCAGAGAATCATTAAACTTATTCAATGAATTGTAAAGACGCTAATGAATTTAGATCCATTACCACTGGCTGACTGAGAAATTTTCGAACATTTTCTGATAATCAAACTTAATTAGCCTTTCCATAGAGTGCACGGTGTTTTAAATACGAGACCTCAGTAGTTTTTACGTATTTAACTTTTTAAAACTAGTATTAGAAATATTTAATAAATATTAATGTTGAACTTTTAAAATACGGCGGAAATAAAAATACGGTGAAGATTTTAAATTTTTACGGAAATTTGCAAATTTTGTGGAGTAATTATTAAAAGTTTAAGTATAAATAGTTAAGTGACAATTATATGGAACACCAGTAAGTAAACATATCATATTAGTTACGATTACAATAACGTAGAAAAACAGTTTTTGTAATATAACAACTATCAATAAGGTACGTCTTAAAACTTTCATTACTGATTGTAGCTCAATAAAGCTATTTAAAATGACTATAATGATATTTGTTAATACCTAGAGACGTAACAAAACGATTGACTTTTTTACATTGTTGCGTGTCCTTGTATCCTTAGAAAAGACATGGGACATATATGTCCCATTAGTGTTAGATGGTGGGATAAATAAATCCCATCAGTAAAGAAAAAAACTTATATTCAAAATAAAAAAAGCAGATTACACAAAAAAACATTACTTCTTATGAATAATTTAGTAAAAAACAATTTGTGCATAGATGCACATTGCACGCTGCACAAATAGTCGTAGTTAGAGTTTCTGATTTAAAATTAAACGTGAAACTGGAACAAAACCATGAAGTGGAGATATCCAGGAGTGTAAAAGAATTGGAGATTCCAATTTTGTAAAATTATGACTAGCAATTTACGAGATAATTGGTCGTTTCCAGACTTTTAGGACACTCTGTATATATATATATATATATATATATATATACATATATATTGTTATTCTTGTGGATATATATATATATATATATATATATATATATATATATATATCCACAAGTATTCTTCTTCATGGTAAAGCTCTGGAGAAGAACCTTTCTGCTGGAACGGACGTAGGTCGAATTAATAGGATATCTTTGGCCAAACCAGCCATGGTAGGAAATTCTCTGGTACACCATCTTCTTGTACAATAACAACATTTTGAAATTGTCCTCACCACTAGAGGACCCAGAAAAAGATCCAACTTCCAACTTGTTTCCAAGTTGATGCTCTTTTTTGTATATTTTTATATGTATTATTCTCTGAGTTTTGTCTGTTTCCTGTTTCGGGGAACGGCTCCATTGCGATAAATCGAAAGTTTCCAATTTGTCGCGGGGATCAATTGCTAGAAAAATACAGTACACTCAATTTGTTTTATTGTAATATTTGATAATCTTATTTTCTGCTGCTATAAAAAAGTTTTTAAGTTAAATTCTTCGTCATTGTTTTGGTTAGTATTGATTTCTAATATGTATTTTATTTACGACGTATTTGAGTATTAAATTTATGTACATGACCACACTGGGAAGCGCGACATACTTTTCCCTTCCTAGTAAGTCTGTAAACTTTTTGCAGATTTTTAGAGAATTCAATCAATTAAAAGAATTGTCGAAAACATTTTATAAATTCCCAAATGCGTTAATGCATCATCAACATCCAGCCTTCATTTATCACGTCCACTGCTGGACATAGGCCTTCCTTACACTCTTCTTCCTGGATAATAATTAATCTTATTTTCTGCTGCTATAAAAGAGTTTTTTAAGTTAAATTCTTCGTCATTGTTTTGGTTAGTATTGATTTCTAATATGTATTTTATTTACGACGTATTTGAGTATTAAATTTATGTACATGACCACACTGGGAAGCGCGACATACTTTTCCCTTCCTAGTAAGTCTGTAAACTTTTTGTAGATTTTTAGAGAATTCAATCAATTAAAAGAATTGTCGAAAACATTTTATAAATTCCTAAATGCGTTAATTCATCATCAACATCCAGCCTTCATTTATCACGTCCACTGCTGGACATAGGCCTTCCTTACACTCTTCTTCCTGGATAATAATAAAAGTGCAGTTTGTCTGGAACATGCGGGAGGTCAAGTCAGGTCCAGTGTCCCGTCTCGTATTTCGTCCCGCAGAAAACTCGCTGTCCCGTCCCGCAACAAAAAATCCTGTGTCCCTATTCACGAGTGGTCAGGTATACTTCGGTTGAGATTCTGAGGTTCCAAAAATTTGCAAAAATAACAAATCTTTACTGTCTTATTTAAATGGAACGAATAAAACCTTCATTTAATCCTAGGATTTCTCAACTAACTAATTCTAATATGTAGAAATAAAACATTTCTGACAAATAAAATGTGTTAACTTGGTCTCTAGTTTTTGCTTCGTCTAGATTTATGCTTTTCAACCCTTTCGGTGATGTAGTGCTTGAAACACTAAAGAAGGTAAGAAGTAAGAAGAAAATTAATTTTTATCACCAGAAAATATAAAAAAAGGATTACTCGTAAATAAAAAAAATTGCTGGTATAGGTCAAGCTTCAGTGTATAAGTTTTGAACACTCAGACTACTCATTTTTTTGTTTTTATTTGTATGTTAAATTAAAGCTATACCTAAACACCAATTATGTAGATAAATAGTTTGGTAACTAAGTAGAAAAACAAATCTAAATAATATAATAACGAGGCAATATTCTAATATGACAATGAAAATTATAAGAAACTATATTGTATTCAAGCAACTACTTAGTTATATTCATAAACTTAACATTGCTACCCCTTTAAATTTGGTTTAATTACTCCCAGCATAAAATCTTTTAAGTAAATACCTTTACAGCTGTATACTTACTGTTAAAATTTGTGATATATCGTACGTCACTGTCCAATGGTTCAATCGAGAAGGAAAGGTTATGCAGTGTACCTATGGGTATATATAAAAACGACTTTCCCGAATATGGTTTTTCGTCTCGGTAACACTAACTTTATGCTTTTTTATGTCATCCCCTGACACAGTTTCATCTTTCGGAATATTGTATACTTGTATTTCGCGTTCTGAAAAAGAATAAATATGCAAATTTAAGTTCTCCTTTTGCTTTTGTTCGCGGTTCTCGGGTATAAACTAGCCACAAAGCGGTTGATAAAAATAACATTCTTATGTAATTCTTTAGAAAAAGTTTTCCAATTTGAATTCATAATGTAAAAAGTTACTAGAAGGAGTGAGCTTTTAAAAGTGTGTATACTTTTATACATCCATCGGAGCGATATGATCTTCAATAATTTCTCGGAGCTTTCCGAAGTTTACATTAGAATTTGCGAGACCTAAGGTTACCGCAAGTTCAACTTGGAGAAAACTTTTAAGTAATTAGAAAACAACCAGATATTTACTCGTAGTTTCAATGTATTTACTGATCAAAATTAATACATTCAATGATAACTCAAATAGATGAATGCATATCAGATGCTTAAAACATGATAACGCTTCAATTTTTTGATAAAAATGATAAAAACCCTTTTGACTACTTTGTATTTGTCTTATATCCTATATATGTATATATATATATATATATATATATATATTGATACGATTAGGGTTTATAGAAAATAATTTATAAGTTATATACTACATAATATTAGATATTTGGTTGTTTTAAATAAGTTATATACTAGAGAATTTAATAAAAATATATTTATGTGAGGGTATTTTTAATAAATTAGCATATAATAAGTGTAAAAAGTTGTATTTTAATGTTGTAAATATATGTAAGTGAGCCATATGCCTAGGCAACCAAAAATACTCTCGAATTGACAGATAGAAATTAATCATAATACGAATATAAAGTGGGGTTATAATAATATATTGTTTGAATTGTGTATTTTATTAAATTAGAGTGTTAGTTACTAATTTGAATGTTTATTCTGATCTGAAAAGCCTAAATGTCAACAAAATTATCAATGGAACATTAACGAATTCTCCAGAGTGCAGAATTTGACCATTGTTTACGGTCGAACATTCTCGAAATAATGATTATGGCGGTGGATCGAACAGATATTTTTTTCGAGAACATCTATATAGAAGTTAATAGAACGAATGGAACATGATCTCTTACCAGATGGTTCTGGAATATCCAAAAGGATATAAATACCCGTGATTTGGATTCAAGATGGCAGTTTTTAGTCAGAAGTCAAGCAGTCTATTATGAAAGTTAGTAGATAAGTAGTGAAGTCAATTGTTCACAGTTTTAGTAAGTCAGTCAAGCAGTTTAAAAAGAAATATGAAAGTTAGTTGGAGTCAGTGAATCAAGTACAAATAGTCCAATTGTTTAATATAGTGAGTTAAATGAAGATTAAAAATTATGCATATATTTAATGCACATTTATAATTATACACAAATAATTATTGAAGATTATAAAAGTATATTAGAAGAATATTGGATGGACATTGGAAGGAATTAAAATTATATTATGATTGGAGATTAGTATAAATCAACTTATAATAATTGGATATTGGTATATTGAAAAGAAGAATAAATATAAATGGTGTTTGCTGGTGGTGTATAAATGCTGGTGAAGAAAACTATATCTTAAATTGGTAGAAGCTGATAATTGAAAAAAGTAATTTCACAAAAACAAGGATAACCGAAGTACGAAGACATTCAGTGGTGATTAGAATCTATATGGTGGAAAACAGTTCATTTAGGCATTCAGTGAAAGAAAGGTACAAAATTTTGTTAATATAATTTAGTTAATGTCATAACAATTTCAATTTTGAAGATAGTTTGTTTAAATTTTACATTGTCTATAGAATTTAATTAGTTTTATAAGAGTATCAATTTAAAGATAGTTTATTTTAAATTTACATTAGCTAGGTTAGATATATATGTGTGTTCCATAATAGTCATAATAAAGATAATTTAAAAAAAGTACTTACAAACTAATTCTTTGAGAACCGCGATAAAAACCCTATATTATTAAAAATACTCATTGCTCATCATTCAAACAAAAAACACATCATAACAATTTGGCACCCAACGCGGTGGCTCTCTATTTAAAAGAATTAGTTTGGGAAGATAAGTGCTCTCATATAAGTAAATTAATTATCACTAAAAAAAAAAATTATAGATTTTATTTTTAATTATATTTGAACAAGTAAAGTCTCAAAATGTCTCAAGGAAAGAAAGGTACAAGAAGCAAAAAGAATGAAGAAGATGTGGAAGTAGAAACACAACCTATACAAGAGGAGAGTTTAGTTCAAGTTCCACAAGATACTGCAGAAATGAATCCAGAAAGAGAGGAAAATGTCAATATGGCAGCTTTGATGTCATTAATGATGCAGATGAACAAGACAATGGAAGAGAATTCAAAAGAAATCAAAGAAGACATAAAAAAAATGGAACAGAAAATGGAAGAGAATACGAAAAAATTGGAAGAGAATTCAAAAGAAGTCAAAGAAGACATAAAAAAAATGGAACAGAAATTGGAAGAGAATTATAGAAAATTAGAAAAGAAAATAGAAGATAATAATAATAAAATTGTAAAACAAATGGATAAAAAACTTGAAGCTGCAGAGAAAAAAGTAGCAAATGAAATAAAAAGTATACGGAATGACTACAAGAAAAGGATAGACAATGAGAGGACAGAAGTAAAGAGGATTATTCAAGATAATAAGATAGATATAGAACAGAAAATAGAGTTACAGAAATGTAACTTAGAAGTAAAAATTAACGAAGACAGGAGAAACACAGAAGAAAAATTAGACGATATACAACAAAATATCCAAATAAATTGTAATCAAATAAGAAATGTGGAACAGAGAATAGATGATATTTCACAAATAAGAGACATAGGGAGACCTTACTTAAATTTAACAAATGAGACTGGGATTAAATTCTCTGGTAATATAAAAAATTTGCATCCTAGAGTATACATAAATAGTTTAAAACATAAATTAAGATTTGTGAATAATATTAATGATATTAAAGATTATATTAGAGTGACATTAAATGACAATGCAGCAACTTGGTTTGCTAGTATTGAGAATGATTTAGATAATTTTCAAACATTTGAAAATAAATTTTTAAATTATTATTGGGGTGAATTAGAGCAAGCCAAGTTTAGAGAAATTCTATATTTTGGAAAGTATAATCAAAATTTAAAATCAAATATGGTAGATTATGCATTGAAATTGATAACAGTTGCAAAATATTTAGAACCACCACTTAGAGAGGATGAAACAGTCTTAAATGTATCTAGACATTTTGATGCTGATGTTGTGCAAACCGTAACTGTACAAAATATTCAAACAATAGATAGTTTTATTAATTTTATTCAAAGAATACAAAGAGGCAATATGACAAGTAATAATAACAACAAAAAAAACAATAATAACTTTCAATATAATAAAAATGATAATCAACAATATAGACAATCATATAATAGATATGGTAATAATTTACAAAATTTTAATAATAATAACAGTAATTATAATAAACAACATTTTAATAACAGTACTAATAATAATAGACAAGATTTTAACAATAGAAGAAATACAGAGCGACCTAACTATAACAGACAGGTAAATTGTGTTCGAAGGAATAGAAGCTGCGAAGACAGGGAACGAAATAGTACAAGGCAGGAAAATGTGAGTAGAAGTCATAGTAGGGAAAGACATAGGACATCAGATCCAAGTGGTCAGATACAATCTGACAATTCTAATAATCAAAATTTTGTGCAGTAAACTTTCTGAATTACAAGTTAGGCCATTGCTATTATGAAAAACCTTCTGAATTTATTTCTTTAGATGAAGATAAAATTATTGAATCTATTAATTTAATTTATATAAATGCTTTGGCCAAAAATAAAATGATTAAGATTATGATAGATACTGGTTCAGAAAGTACTTTAGTCTCGGAGAATTTTATTTTTAATACATTAAAACTATCAGATATAATAAAGATTCCAAAAATTAAAATTATTGGTGCAAATAATAAGAAGTTGGGTGAAATTGATAAACTAGCCAATTTTAAAATTAATATTCTTAATAAAGAAATTAATATGCAAGGATTTATTGTCAAGGATTTATGTGTTGATATATTAATGGGAAATGATGAATTGGAAAAGAAGAAAGTAAAGATAGATTTTGAAGAAAGAATGGTAACTTTGGAAGGGCAAATAATTAAATTTATGCAGAAAGATGAGGTAGAAGAAGGAATAAGAGTTGATAGGATATTATTAAAAGAAAATAATGATGTTTATGAAGAAAAAATGTATTTTGATGATAGGGAAATGTCCCAAAAGAATGTAAAGAATAATTATTGTAGTGAATATTTAAGGAATGGAAATTTTAAGCAGATGGATGCCTACGAGGCGGAGTGCGTAAAATTGGAAGCAAGGAATAATGAGTACATAATGAAGAATAATTTTATTTGTAAAGAAGAAGATATAATGAAAGTTTTAAATTGCCCTGAAGAATATAAATCAATAGTCATTTCCATATTGCAGCAACACAAGGGACTTGTCAATAAAGAAAATAGAATTGCACAAAATTATATCCATAGTATAAAAGTTAAAGAAGAAAAAGATTTTAAAACAAAATCATACCCAATACCATATAAATACAGAGAAGAAGTAAACAAAACAATTAATAATATGTTAGAAGATGGAATACTAGAAAGAATTACAGAAATGTCATTTTTCACTAAAATTGATTTACTGCATAGTTTTTGGTTAATACCTCTAGAAAGAAAAAGTAGACAGTATACAGGATTTCAGATAGATGGAGTAGTATATCAATTCAAAGTAGTACCATTTGGACTTCAATCATCTTGCAGTGTTCTATGTAGATGTTTTCATGATATTTTGGATCAATACGAACATTTTGTAATTCACTACATTGGTGATATATTAATTTTTTCTAAAACTGCTGAAGATCATGAGAAACACCTAAAAATTATAATAAATAGATTAGGCAAAGTTGGACTAAAAATAAATAAAGAAAAATGTACAATTTTTCAAAAAGTAGTGATATATTTAGGTTATAAACTTAACACTAATAACTTACTGATATATACATTTTA